>NC_056743.1:96718790-96786290 GCF_019279795.1 Protopterus annectens
GATCTTTCTTATTTAGTGGATGCCAAAAGGCATGTCCCAAGTAAAGTATGTGTAGGACCACATGCCACTGTAATGTCCTTTAATTTTTGATCCTGTTCCAAATTCAGTTTCCACAAACCCAATTTCCTATATGTTTCTGCATATTATCAGGCTGCTTTGTTACAAAGGCTTAGTCAATATTGTAATTTTGTAGGGAATTCCATTTTGCCAAAGGGAATACAATTTTTTGCATTTAGTTTTAGACCATGGCTTTGGCACTGATCATTTGGGTTCACCCTTCCTGTAATATGCAGACATTGCTGGGGCACTCAATGATTGCTCCAAGTTTGCAGTCATCAGAGAACTTGGTGAGCCAAATACCATCTACTCTGGCCTAGACCCCTGAGAAATAGATGTCAAACAGTAAGGGGCCTAGCACACACCTCTGTGGTACTCCACTGGTGATGGGTCTACTAGTGGAGTCATCGTCGCCAGTATTGACAGTGTTTTGTTGGTGAGTCAATTGGCTACCCATCTAGTAACATAACTGTTAATCCCTAATTTTTTTTTTAATTTCTCCAAATCATTTGGGTTTTTAATACCATGATGGGAACGGACCCCATTCCTAAGTCAAAGTACGATTCAAGTTCATGAAATTAGTACTGTTTCAATCTTTGATGTCAGCCAGAAGTGCTCTTCACAGCACCTGCCCAGTAAAGACTCCTCCTGTGATCCATATGGAGTTACATTTATCAGTAAACATGTCTAAATAAGACTGTAGATTCTTTTTTATAAGACCCGTTGCTCCTACTACTATTGGAACTGTCTGGGTATCTTTCTTCCACATGGCTCTCATTTCTGCCTGCAGATCCAGGTATTTTATGACTTTGTCCCTCTCTGTACACAAGACACTGTAGTCACTGGGTGTAACAATTTCAATGATCAATGCTACTTTTTTCTTTTCATGGACCACTACATCTAGTTTTCTCACATCTGTCTTTTGAACGGTTAGTAATGGGTGATCCCATGTGATGTAGACTTCATCATTTTCTATGATGGTTTGTGGCTCATGTTTTCAGTGTTTTTCAACTACTTCAATATTATATTGATTTGCACAATCTCCAGTGCAACAGTCCTGACACATTATTATGCCTTTCAGTATACAGTCTTTCTGACATTAGTATGTCACAACCAGCAACAAGGTGTAAAACTGTTTCCAATTCTGTTTTACAAAACCTACATTTGTCTCTTTCTTCCATATGTTCAATGGATGCAAGTATGCAAGTCCACTATCTTGGGCCGCCAATATTAACCTTTCATCTTTTTGTTTGAATTTGCCTCTCAAGCATTCCTGCCTTCGATCCTCATCAACATTTATTTATTTCAGTCTGATGACCGAGGAAGTCCACTGGGCCAAGAGGAGCCCGTTTTCAGTGAAGATCCAGGGATACACAAAGCATTATAACATAATTGTTTAATTGTTAGACTGAGCATCGAGTACAATACAGCCTAGGTAATATACAGTCATGAGAGGAGATACAGGTAACGGAATGTTGTTGTGAAATTTTGTATGTACAGAAATAGTTTCATTTTGATGTAAGAAAATCTAATAAGGTCATCGAAGGTGCAGTAGGACACTTGTCTAGGGATGTATATTGGGGTGTATTAGTGGTAATTCGTAATGGTATGAGAAGTAAGTGTAGCAGACAATAGGAAAGGAGTATAAGAGTGGAATGGGAAAGAGTATAGAGGGAGAGTTAAGTCGGAGAGTGACATGGACAAGCCCATTTTGAAGACAGATAGGAGAACAAATGAGATTTTAAGTTGTTATGGTTGGAAATATTGCGAAGGGGGGGGGGGTCCATAGTTTAGCTATGGAGCAGGATAGTACAAGTGGGCCAGGGGGATTTGAGGGTTTGTAGATTTGAAGGTGGTTTTGGTTTTCTGATCTGAGTGAGCAGTTAGGTATGAGGGGGTTAAGGTGGTAGCGTCAGAGGGGCAATTGGAAGGTTTGAAGATGAACTTGTGGGCAGTGGTGAGCTGGAGAAATTTCAAGTAAATGGGAAGTTCGAGCCACTGCAGGATATGAAGGGAGTGGCACTGGAGGGCAGAGCTTTTTGAAGTGGTAGTAAATTTGCTAATTTTTTGGTAGCAGGACTCGAGTTTGGATTGTAGGCCGAGCTGGAGATTGGTAAACAGAGAAGCGCAATACATAAGAGAGGGGAGAAGGTAGGAGGAGGCTAAGATTTGTCTGGTGGAGGGAATGAGGCAGCGGTTGTGTCTGCATAGGAGTCCTAGTTTTTGTTTTTTTTTAATGGTGCAATGGATATGGGCATCAAATTTTAGATTTTCACCAATGGTGACGCCGAGCAGTTTGGTATTGGATACAATTTCGAGGGGGACGTTACTCTGGCAGAGTATGGAGAATCAGTATTTGTCGATAGTGGAGTGTCTAGTTGGAGTAAAACTCATCAGTTTAGTTTTATTACCGTTTATGGCCAAGTGATTGATTTGCATCCAGGTTTCTGTTTTAGAGAAGGGTGATTGGGTTTTTAATAGAAGTTCAGAGGGGGAGTAAGCTGAGCAGATGATTGTTGAATCATTTGCATACTGGATTAGTGAGGACTCAGGGATGGTGCGATGGAAGATGTTGATA
This sequence comes from Protopterus annectens, assembly GCF_019279795.1. Classification (NCBI taxonomy): domain Eukaryota; kingdom Metazoa; phylum Chordata; order Ceratodontiformes; family Protopteridae; genus Protopterus; species Protopterus annectens. The sequence continues at coordinate 96,721,426 of NC_056743.1, forward strand.
AATATATTGACGAGTAGAGGACCTAGAACAAAATCTTGGGGCACACCAGTGGGGGTAGGTAGGAAGGAAGAGGTTAAGTATTTCCATTGAGCAGCTTGTTGCTGATCAGAGAGATAGCTAGAGAACCAGGCTACAGTGGAAGGAGAGAGGAGGAGAGTTGAGATAGGAGTAAGGGGTGGGAGACGGTGTCAAAAGCTTTTAATAGATCTAGGAATAGGGTAGATGCAAGTTTGCTAGAGTTATGTGCCTGGTTAATGGTTTTGAGAAAGGAAAGGAGGGCAGTCGTAGTACTGTGTCCAGGGCAGAAGCTGTGTTGAGTGGGGGTGAGGAGATTGCTTTGTGTTAGGTACTGCATCAGTTGTGAATGGATAGCTTTTTCTAGTATTTTAGAGAGTGGGGAAAAGACGGCAGCGGGTCTGAAATTAGTAGCGTGTGTTTTTGCCTCCATTATGGAGTGGGATGATGTAAGCGTGGTGCCAGATAGATGGAACATAAGATTCTTGGAAGGATCTATTTATTAAGATAGAAATGGGAAAAGCTATGCTGTCTGCAGATAGTTTAAGGAAGGCTGATGGTAGAGGTTGTTCCAGTAGTTTTCTATACTTACAACTATATTTATGCATGTTCCACATTTCTTGCCTTCGCATCTGATGCTTTACTTTATATTCTTTCTTTTCTTTTTTGGCACATTCAGTTGCTGCCTGATTTTTATCTACTTCTGGCTTGAATTCCATTCCTGCTTGACACAAATATACTTCTGCTAGACTAGGGAAGTCATCTTAGATTTTTTTCTCCTCATGTTTCAAAACATTCACTATATTTGCGTCTTGTGAGGTCAGCAGATATGTATGCAGTCCCACGACTGCAGATTTATACATGTAATCAATTTCAAGGAGGCCCACACCTCCTTCGGAAAGAGAAATATATAATCTTGCTATGGACTGATTTTTATAAATCATTTGATGAGCATGAAGCATCCTTGTTTTCCTGTTTATACTGTCAAGCACCTTTTCGGGCCAGTCAATCACTCCAAAACTGTAGGTTAGGACAGGAAGAGCAAATTGGTTTATAGCTTGAATTTTGTTCGTAGATGTCAACGCTGTTTTTCAGGATTAATTTAAGTTTTCTAAAATATTCCTTACTGAGTTTTATTTACATTTGTTCATGTTTTATTGCTGATTCTTCATCAATTCCCAAATATTTACACACTCCCTCTTGTTCGAGTTTTTATATCATATGCTTGTTCCAAACTGATATATTTTTTTGCTGCTGCAGCTTTCCTGCTTTAAAGGTTGCTTTTACACATTTATCAAGACCACAGGACATTCTTATGTCACCTGAAAGATTTTTGACTACTTGCAGTTGTGCTTTCTGTTCACAGTTTTAAATTGTCAAAGAGAAGATGAGAAGTCTTTACACTTTCACACTTTCTGGGAGCCAAATTATAGCCATGACCTAATCTATTAAGTAGACAGCTTAATGGGTTAAGGGCGAGGCAAAAGAGCAGCAGTGAGAGGGTCACCCTGGAATATCCCCTTTGCATTTTTATCCCTGGAATAATAATTTGTCCTTTATCATGGCTTAAGTACAAAGTGGTTTGCCACAGTTTACTGGTCGTTGTGATGTAGTTTATCAGTGTAGGGTACAGCTTATACATTTTTAAGAACTCTAATCCATGAATGTGAGATACTGTCAAAAGCTTTTTTGAATTCTATCCATGCTATACTTATATTCTTCCCCTTTTTACAGTTCTTCACTACGACTGACAAATGATCCTTTGTTTCATATGATTTTCTTTTATTATCCTTTTGTTCCATTGCCATAATCAAATTTTCTGCTAAGTGAGTATACATTCTGCCATCATCAATCCCAGTGTATAGTTTATATGTCATCAGAAGGCAAGTATTTGGTCTATAGTTTTTAGGGTAGCTTGCAGATTCACTCAAATAGGAGCATTGTTTTTCCTTTTGTTAGCCGGGCTGGTGTCTGTTCGGGGTGCACATATAAATACTTCTTACTCATGGTTAAATCTTTGTGTAAAGATGTTAATATGGTACTTGAGTTTTATCGCAACCAGATTTTCGCACTGCCATAATTCTGTAGGTGTGCGCGGAAACAGGTTTCTTAACATAAAATGGGGGCTGTCAATTAGTAAGCATTAGCCTGTCAGCGAGTCACCAAATACACTCTGCAACCCTAGCAAATTTTAAATCTCTGAAGGGCAAGGATTGCTGCCTTTCCTAGGTTAGGTTATTTGCTGCTTTACAGAAACTGCTGTCAATAATTTCATTTAAGGTTCTAAGAAAGTGTCCCCATTTTGGAAGCACTGCCCATACTTTACAAATAAAGAAAGATAAACTCAGAATTAGTTCATGATTAAACCTAGTAAGAACACTTCTGAAAACATCTTACTGCCAGATAATACACTTCTTCCTATAGTTTGTGGCATGTAGCACCTTTTTCATTTTAACATGGGCATTTATTTACAAATTGTCAAAAAAAAAAAAAGGTTAACAAAACCATCAGTAGTGTGTCTGTTTGCCTTCTCTGAAGGATTCCTTCCACACAGAATCCGTTTATCAGACCGACAGCAGGCATGACAATTCAAGTGCGTGTGTGTGTGTGTGTGTGTGTGTGTGTGTGTGTGTGTGTAATGCACGCAAAAAAAACAGGAAGAGGGTTTTCTCCAATCTTCCCAAAGGTAATTCAAAGTTATTCCACAGCAATACAGACTCTGAATACCACCTTACAGTGTTTCATGGCCTCGTTTCTACAGAAGTATGTGAAAATTGCAACTGTGAAAATCTGATTGCAATAATAGGCAAGTACCGTTAATACCTTTACCCACAAGTTAGACACTGCATCTGGGCCTGGGGTTTTCCAATTAGAGGCTCTTCTTAACTTTGCTTCAAATATCTCTGGCCTTTACTTCAATCCCATTTCATATCATGTACATTTAAATTTCTTAATCTTTCCTTTACTACTTTTATCAATTTAGCATCTTTGCTATGTTCCACAGGATCTTCATAAATATTTTGCCAAAATGTATCTATTTCTTTTTTGGTGGTCTTTCAATTCCTTTCACCCGGTTTCCCAATTCTCTATAAAACCTTTTTGGGTCATCAATAAATTGCTTATTTTGTACTTTTCCTTTATATTTATCTGTGCATCTTCCATGTTTTTCTGCCTGCGATGCTATTTTTAGTTTATTTGCGATAGTGCATAATAAATCCAGATCCATTACAATACTGCACATTGCTTTTATCCCGTCTATCTTTGAGTATTTTTGTTGATCTGTTCCCTCTTCTATACTCTTCTAACAGTGACACTTCTTGCCTTAACTGCTTTAAAGTTTTCTCTATTCGATACTTCCATGATGGCATTCACTTTCTCCCAGTCCTTTCCCTTACTACCCTGCGTTCTTTTGGTAGGACTAACTGTAATTAATTTGGCTGCACAGTAATGTATCTTATTTACTTCTGTTATATCGCATGAATCTCTATGGACAGTCGTAATTACTATGGTCATTTGTTTTATCAAGCTTCTGACTTTTTGGGTTTTATTGACCTTCTGCAGTGTATTTCTTTCACTGATCTTACTATATCTATCCATCTCTATTAAATCAAGCAACTCTTCTCTTAGATCATTTTCTTCTTAACTAAGGGCACATTATTTGTTCTCCATTTCCTGCGGGCATGCTATAGAAAGTTCCACAGCTTCTTCCTGTGCCGTATTCTCTTTAGTTTCACCCTGTATCCTCCGTTGCTCTTTCATATGAGTCTATCACTCCACGACATTGACCATGTCACACTTGCCACAGTTGCCTTTTCTTTCCCTTGCTGTATAGCTCCAACTGAACCTTTGTACTGGTTTCCTAGGAAGGCTCCAAAGTATCTTCATATGTCAACTGATTAGATGCTTCCTGCTCCACTGGTTTCTCCTTAATTTGGGTGTCCATTAAGCCTCAACTCCTTTTATGTTATAAGCTTGAAACTCTCTTCCTCTAACTGAGAGAGCTACTTCTAACCTTCTTGCCCTTAAATCCATGCTGAAACAACACATGATCAACTCTTGGCTGTGCCATTGTGACATTCCAGGCTAACCTTTCTCAAGTTCAGTTCATATTGCATCTCTTTATCTTCTTAAGAACTTTTTCAAACTGTCTTTATACTTGCACTTATTTTTCTTAGCTACTTTTCTAACACTCAACACTGTGCTTAGTTTTTGGGCTCTGCATGTTTACATTTTTACATTTTATCAGGTCTAACTTTTATCATTTATTTTATATACATCTTTTAATGCAATTGTACATCTGTTTTCTACATTTTTACCTCCTGTAATACCACACATCTGTATATTTTGTTAGTTGTTCAAAGTTAATCTCTCTCTGATATCTGCAACTTTGCTCCCCAGGCCTCCGCTGAAAATGGGTTCACTTTGACCCATTCGGATTACCCCGAAAAACAAATGTCCATTACTTCAGATTCTGTTTTTTTAACCTTTTATTTGAGTAATTTGCTCTACATTCCCTCTTTGTGATCTTATTTTTTTATTGTAAACTTTTCCATATCTGGATGCCTTTGCCTATATTTCTCTTTGAATATTTTTGGGGCCGCCTTTTTTGTGTTGATTAATTTGGCTTTCTCCTTTGCATAAATATTGCACAATATCAGATCTCTCTTTCTTTCTTATGTCCATATTTCTTTGTTTTACCCTTCAAACATCTCTAGATTTTGTTCTTTAAATTTCTGCACTTTCTCAGGCACTTCTTTTTACAAACGGCACAAGGTTTCTTGGTCTATATAGTGTTGTTCAAGAATCAGTTGTACTAATGCACTCAAATTTTTATTTGAAGCTTCTGACAGTTTTTTTTGTGGAAGTATTTTTCTTTCCTCTAATTTCTCTCTTAACCTTTTCGTATCTTTTGTCTGGAGATTCTGGGCTTCTTGAATAACAGTAACAGTGTATAACTTATTTCTCATTCTCAATAGTCCACTCATCATCTGTATGGCTCTTTTTTGACCTATCAGTTTTTGTGATTTTTGTGGACTGCTACTTCCTTCATAGGAAGTTACTAGGCTCTTGGCCCTGAGGCCCTTACAAGCCTGGCCAAGAATTTAGCCCATGGTCCAACAAATCAGCACCCAATGCCACTGTCTCAGCAGGGACACAGGTGGAATCCCTTGGGTGTATTTTCTGTTCCCCATCCAGTTATCCAGGTTGTACTTAAAAAGGGTTAATGATTTACTCTACTTGACTTGCCTGGCCTAGCCCCACTGTAGTAGGAATATTTCCGTGCCTTGAGGATTCTACACTGTCATTTTTTCCAGTCCTGGTAGCAGCGCCCCTACCATGATTGGGCACTGCTTTATCCTGGGACTTGTGCACCCAGCTATCTTCTTTATTTTTTTAACCTACTTCTGCCCATGACGTATGCTATATAAAATACAGTCTATATATACATCATTGTCATCTTGGTGAGATTTTGTGCAAAACAGAGTCCACCTCATGAAGGTACTCACCAAGACTTGAGGATGAATTCAGTTCCAACAATACTGCTCTCCTTTTGCAGATTTCACCATCTCTCCAGTCAGACCCTAATCTCTATCTGTGAGAGTTTTGCATTGATGTCAGAGTGCGAAATTGTGTCAAAAACCTTGGGAAGGACGAAACAGGCTGTGTGCTCTGTCTTACCTTCATCCATGACTTTGGTGACATTCTCAAAGATGTCTACCAGGTTTAATAAGCATGATCTACCATTAACAAAGGCAAACTGGGTTGAGTCCAATGTTTGGAGGTCACCTATGTCCTTGAGAAGGTCCATGATAATTCTTAGCATGGTCTTACAGATGATTCTAGTTAGACTTATTGGTCTGCAGTTCCCACGGTCAGCTGATGACCCCCCCTCTGTGCAGGGGGATTACTTTTGCTGTCCTCCATTCTAGAGAAACATAGCCAGAGTAAAGAGAATGCCACGTGGCTCCGCTAGGTCTTGTTTTAGATTTAGTAAACAAGCTGGGATATTACCTGGTTCCAACGAGGCCGTGTTTTTGGCCTTAGCAAGTGCACAGATGACCTGTTCTCTAGAGATACTAGGCAGAGGGCTGGTGTCAGGTACGCTTTGGAATATGGTAGGTGGGGAAGGGGGGCGGTGAAGTTTGAGCTGCATCTGTCAGCTAACAGGTGGCAATATCTTCTGGTGTAATATGAGTGATCTCCATCTACAACCATTTAGGCACACAGCTGGGCATTTCCTTTTAGACATCAGACATAGTTAAAGAATGCTTTGTGATTATCCTTGGCTAGGGATGCAATTTTAGTTTTGTAATTTGCTTTAGAAGACCAACAAGATTTGTGATTTTCCTGTTTTGGGTTAGGAGGCAACTCTTCCTCTGCAGAGTGATATCCTTCTTGCTTTTGTACAACAGTTTCTTCCTCTTGTTATATAATCTGTTATACTCGAAGTCCACCACAGTGGCTTGTTTGTACGGGAAGACCTGGTTTTGATCCGGTCAGTTAGAGCAGAGTTTATGCAATCACTTAAGTGTTTGTACAGTGCATTTGCATACATTTCTGCATAGTGATCATTGGTGTCTGCGATTGTATGTGGTATGAAACTTTTTATATCACTGCTTAGTATGCTGTAGTTAGCTTTGGTGAAGTTGTTTTTATAGCTTTTGTTCCTCCGAGGATGTCAGTTCCAGTAGTTACTTCAAATGAGACTTATTTGCGGTCTGACCTAACCAAGGAGGGCATCATGCATGGGGAAGTACAGTGACCCCCCCCCCACGTTGGTGAGTACTACATCCAGCCCATTAGAGCCCTTAGTGGAGGTGCAGACCATCTGTTCCATAGCGTTTGTGTTAAAGTCCAATAACTTCTGGGCCAGCGTGTTTTTGCTCATTTATGTCCCCAGGTCTATGGAAGGATAGTTGAACTCCCTAGTGACTAAGGTGTTTGGCTGTATGGCAAGGGATTCCAGTAAATTGAGGTAGGAGGTGTGCGCTTATCTTGGTTCATGGTGGCGGCTCTATAGATAGCAATGATGTGGTACAGTACTTTCCCAATAGTTAGACAAGCAGTAGTTCAAGAGAGTCATGCTGTCTGACCTGTCTTGAAGTGTACTTGGTTTTAATGAACATGGATATACCTCCACCTTTGGTTCTTTCAAGCTCATTTTGAGGTCTGAACATGTGGAATGCATTGTAGCCTTGCACGGCTGGGGTGCTCTCAGTGGCTTTGAACCATGTCTCGGTAACTGCACAGAAGTCAGCATCCTCCAACGTGAAGTGTTTCCAGGGAGTATAGTTTCGTGTATAAACTCCTAGCATTTAGCAGCATGACCCTGAGTTTGACTCTGTTACACTGGAAAATTTGTTTTGACATTCCCTAAAAAAGGTACTACGGGGGAGGTAAGGGCCTTTGCCAGTATTTGAAGGCCTAGGAGGGACAGGTGCAGACCATCTCTAGCAAAGCAGCGAGCCCTACCATATCCTCCCAGGCTGACAAGATACTGGATCCTCCTGGACTGACACCAGAAGCTGAGCCAATTATTGAAGTGAATCAATCATTTTTTGTTTATAGTGTGGCATCATCCTGAGTGAGAGTAGGACAGGGCTAGAGACATACCTGTCTGGGACACAGAGTTCCATCACATCTCTCTTCACATAGTCCGGAGAGTTATGTCTCAAGTAATTCACTCAAAAATGGACTATGACAGAGTCATAACAGTACTTGTTGACTGACTTGAGTGCAAGCATGATTTGTTGGATCCTGGCACCTGAAAGGCAGCTGACCATGACCTTCTTGTCCAGTCTGTGCATCTCACTATGGAGGTGCCTATGACCAAGACATACAAAGTGTTTTGCCCTAGGGTATTATTTGTTGAAACATGGATGTGTGTGTTGAAAGGAGTAGTGGTTTCTTTATGCTTATTGGCGAGTGTGGATGGTGTGCATTTGCGAAGTTTCTGTTCTTTTGGTAGGCTTTTATTGAGTACCTCCGCATATGTAGGTTTATGTGTTGTGAACTTATTTTGTGTGAGAAGTGAAGTGTGTGTGCTGACAACCTATTTGATGTCTTGTTTTTATGTGAAAGAAAGGACTCCAATTCCATAGTGTATTTGCATCTCTCACATAGGGTGTTTGTTTTAAGAGAAAATGGTTGTCAGTATACATGAAGCAATTGCCTCCCCCATAGTGCCTTTTTTAGGGAATGTCAAAACAAATTTTCCAGTGTGATAAGAGACTTAGGGACACCGGTGGACAGTGGTCTCACCTTCGATAACCACATCGCCACAACAGTCAGGAAATCCTTCTATGTGGCACACCTCATCACGAAGGGCTTTTCATCCAGAAAAAAGGAGGTCATTGTCCCACTGTACTCATCCCTCATTAGACCCATTATAGAATACAACGCCCCATTTGGTATGTACCTCTCAAGACATCTGCAACAACTGGAAAGGCCTCAGAAATACCTCACTAAAAGAATCACAGGCCTAAAGCAGATGCCCTACGCTGACCGCCTTAAAAAACTCCAGCTATACTCTGTTGCATATTGTCTACTCAGAGGCGATCTCTGCTTAACATACAAGGCCATGTCAAACCCAGAGCTGTTGGACATGCTACACTTAAAGAAATCCCAATCCCTCAGAGCTACACGCTCCAGGGATCTAAACCTTATCACAATACACAAAACATGCTGGAGGGATAGGGGTTCCTGACCCAGAGACTCCCCAGACTCTGGAATAGATTGCCCATACATGTCAAGCAGAGTGCCTCTTTGGACCTCTTCAAGAGGAACCTTGACGATTGGATGGGAGAAAGGAAATTCACCCCAGGGATCACGTCAGTCTCCCTGCTAGACAGGGGTCCAGGAAAGTAAATAATGTGGGAAGAATTAGCCAGGGAATTGTTATGGCTAGGCTTGTATAGGCCCTAGGGCTGATAGCCTAGTACCAACCTATGAACCTATGAACCTATAAGATAGACTCAAAAAACACTGTCCAAAACAGATGCAGAGAATGGATCAAAAGTTTTGCCTATCAGCCTAAATAGCAAAGCTTTTCCATTTACTTTGATAGATCTTACAAGTAGTGTCTTTCTGAAAAGATGTACGTCTGACTGCTTCCACAGTGAGATAATGAACTCTGGCCATCACTGGAATTGGAAAAACCAAGTGGTTAGGTTTTAGATTCAGGAAGGCTGTGTGAGATTTGCCAGGGGGTAAGTGGCTATGCGGAAGGGGATCCAGAAGCTAAGAGGACTTCAATGGTTAAGATCTAAGAAGAGAGAACCAAATTTATCTGGCCAAAGAGAGGGCTACAAGGATACCTTTCACTTCACACGTTAAGGCTTCACTTCACACGTTAAGGCTTTCTGAACAAACTTGGAAATTAATGGTAGAGGTGGGCAAGTATAAAGCAGCCACAGAGACCATTAATGAGACAGACTGTCCCTAGTTCCCTGTCCTGGTGGGGGAAGGATTTGTTGCATTTGTTTGAAGGCAAAGACACTGCAGCAAGGGAAGCCCCAACAATGAAAAATCTGAATGGCTACCGCTGAATTGAGGGACCACTCATGGAGGTGTGAGGAGAGATCTGCTGAGCCTGACCATTACACAAATTAAAACTATGGATACGTGTTCTGCAACAAGAAAGTGGTTTCATGCCATTACCCATTGCCATACCCTTACTGTTTTTACACATCGTGGGTATGATTTGGTTCCTCACTGCTTGTTGATATATCAAGCTAGTCATATTGCCTATTAGGATGGAACTCACACCCTGGGGAAGTTGGTTCTGACGTTCCTGCAACACAAGAAGGTATGTCCTCAACTCCAGGCCATTAATATGAAAGCTGATATCTAACTCATACCACTAACCTTGGACTAAACTCCCTTTGAAATGCCCCACTCCAAGGCGGAAACGTCTGTGGTCACTGTAGCTACTGGAGTTGGTGCCTCAGTTAGCTTCTCCACTGACATCAGAAGTGACTCGAACCACCATCTCACATGGAGTCTGCAAGATTCTGTGATATGATGGACTTGGACAGAGTGTGTCAACTTTGGCAACACTAAGCTTGTAAACGCCTTTGCAGGATTCTCAAGTAAAAACATACAAAATGAACCATTAAGAAAGAGCAGGTCATGAGACCCAGTGCCCCCAAGACCAGAGCTGCAGGAGGGGTGGGGCTGAGAAGACACTGTACTGTTGCTCTCAGAGACTGGACTCTTTCCTGGGTAAGTAAGACTATGCATGAATGGTACTTAAATTGTGTCCTACAAAAACAGTGGTCTACAAGTGTATCAACTTTGACTTCTGACTGATCCCCCAGGAAGTTGCAAAGTCTGAGAAGATGATTCTAGGCTTGAGTCAGGAACTCCATCAAGAAGACAGCTAACAGCCAACCATGTAGGTATGGGAAGACCTTAAATCTCAAAAGTCATAGATAAACTGATACGATGACCATGCATTTAGTGAACACCTTGGGAGCTCTGGTGAGACCCAAATGGCAGGATCCTGACTGACTCCTATTCAGTGGTAATGATCTCTCGGACTCCTCTGCCATCTTTATGTGACAGCAAGCATCATGGAAATCTGTCGATCAAATCCACTCTTTCTCCCTGATACAAAGTAGAACTGAGTGCCCAGTGACCATTCTGAACAGAGTCTTGCAAACCAACCTGTTCAGAAATTGTTTAGAAATTGCCCAGAGATCCTGAGTTTTCTTGGGAAACAAAGAATCCTGAATAAAACCCTGACTCTCTCTCTGATTTGGTGGGAAATCTTGGATAGCTCTTTTTTGTTGATAGAGAAGAAAACTCTCTTTCGGCCCGTTTTACCTGATAGGGTGGAATGTCCAGTAACTGCCTGGTAGGTTAAGGGTGGTGTCAAGTAAAATGGAACATGGTAGCCTCTGTATATAATCCCTCAACCACTTGTCTTGTGTGATGGTCTGACATATAGAAGAAAAGACATCCTTCCCTACCCCCGACTGCCTCCAGACTGGAGAAGTCTGGCAAACCTTACAGGACATTGTTGCTTTTGGTCCGAAAAAGGACCACACTATCCCTCATTTTGCAGACCCTTTCTACCTCCTGGCTGACTTCTGCTGAAGGGCCAGCCTATCCTTGACCAATCCTGTCATAAGATGAGTGTAATGGTTGGTGCCTAGACTTCCAGAATCATAGAGAATGGGGTTATTTTTGGTTCCTGGTATAAGCTCTCCGAGAGGCCTCGAACTTCACTTTAATGGCAGGTGGTGTCTTGCCATTCTGCATCCAGTTCTTCACTCTTTTTCACTAAGGGATCAAAGAGCGATCAATCCATTAAAAGGAGCATTCACTAATGGCACCTTAAAGTTGTCTGCAAAGTCAAAGATGTAGCCATGCATGGCTTCTCATCTCAATGCCAAATATGGCTGCTTCATCTGTCCAGTTGCAAATGAGGCATATGAAGAGTTCAAAATATTTGACATAGTAGAAATGGTGGATTACAGTAGCTTACTAGTCTCAGTAGTCAGGAGATTCTTTAGAGCAGATGAGGCATGCTGGTCCAGACCTTTCTGGAATTTATTCACGAATGGTGTAGTTTAAGGCCCTCAAGAAAAATCTAACTAAAGCATAGGCTCACTTACCTAGCCTGTCACTCCAGACTCTGTTAGGTGGGTGGATGGAGTGAAATATTATCTGAAAATTCATTTTGTAGCGGCTGCCACAGTGAGAGTTCACTGCTGGGAATTTTGCCCTAAATTGTCTTTTGGTGGCTGAAGTACTCTGTCATGCAACGTAGCCTTCCAACTGTCTGCTCGGACTATAACCTCCTGGATGTCAGGTCTATAAGATTGCCTGCCAGAGGTACGATGAAGGATGTAGATGGTAGAGAGAAGCCTCACTAAGAACCAAATTTGTCTCTGGGGTGCTGTAAACAGGCCCAAGCTCCTCCCTACTACATAAGGTATCACAAAAGTAGTGCCCTCTGAACGGGATAGTGGGCAAGCCTCTCGATTCTCCAACTAGGAATCTGAAGTGGGAGAGACTGAAGAATTGTTTAGTTGCTTTCTTTTACATGCCTTTTTGATAATGCCAGGAGAGGCTTCAGTTGAACCCTTAGAGGACTGAACCCGCTGGAGAACTGTGTGGGGTCAAGACTTAGGATTTGGCTCAGATAACTGGGCACGTGAGTAGGTGAAAGCAAGATGAGAAGCGAGTCACTAGGTGAAGCTATCTTTTGAGGGCCCTACGTGCAGGAGAACCCGTCATCCATCATAACAACCGAAAGGCCAATCCAATCTCTGCATGATCCGAAGATCTCACGAGTCAATTAATCCAAAACTCCCCTTCAGAGTGTCGGTACCAAAGGAAAGAGAAAGCTCAGAGCTCAAAGGACTGGACAGCTCCAATGTGGGGGCTGGAGCCAAGAGGTTGAAGGCCAACCACCCAGATAACAGCAGTGGAGCTAAACCCAATGGATCCAAGGCCAGCCTAGAGGTTACTAGCCCTACCCCCTTGATCGTGGGACTGTATTACTCATGCACAAGACTGAAGCTGAAAGTCAGATCCAGAAATCTTGGTGCTGAAGCTAGAAGGAAAGTCTGCAGAGAGGACACAGGCCCTGGAATGAAAATTAAATCAGGAGACAGGAGCCTAAGCAAGGACTGGCAAAGGAATTGAGATTAGGGTGAAGTGTGTAGATCTGATCACCTTCGGAACAGAAGGGTTTGGAATGATTCCCCATCTCCATCTGAATCATCAGGAATCTGTGCATCAAGCAGTCCAGTCCAGACAGTCTTTAGAAGTACATTTATAGGACCTGAAAGATTTTGTCGACAGCACAGATAAGGGTCTAGCAGGAAGGTGCTGATCAGGTTTCCTCAATAGGACCTCTTTTCTGGGAGAATCTTGGGAGACTACTGGCTCTGAAGCTATCAGGTCTGGAGATGGAGTGTATACTGACTTTGGGCCAGAGAATCCTAGAATCTCAATCTGTTTCAGAGCACAGGTAGGAGACCATGGATCCACCACCCTTTTCTGGCATCAGTCTTGGGGTTTGGTGCCTCTGGATTGTGAGGGGGGGGGGGGCTTTTAAGATCAATTTACTCCTTCCATCAGATACAGCACTAGGCCTGACCCCTTTAGGGATTTCACAGTCCAGTGTAAGATGAGGACTCCCAGGTAAACACATGGGCTATGCAATTCCTATAGAGGGATTTTATTTAAAACTTGTGTGCTTGTCCACAAAGAATGCAGGTTAATTCAACTAGCAAAAATTTAAAAAGTACAATACACTCACATATTATAATCCTTAGTGCCAACAATAGAACACACACACTAATAACAATATACCTATGGTGAATATATATATATATATATATATATATATATATATATATATATATATATATATATATATACATATATATATATATATATAAACACACTAACACCAATTAAATGCTATACTAACCATAAAGGAGCTGTAATGAACAATCTTAACTACAATACCCAAATACCTAACCTACAAGTCAATCCACATGGTTTTATAGAAAAAAAAACAAATCAGCTTGGAAGAAAGGGCTCAAGTAACTACAAAGATACAGCTTCTAAGCAATCCAAAAGATAGGGACTAAAACAACCATAAGGGCATTAACTACTACAAAACTAGCACTAGGAATTTACAAACTTTGTTAAAAAATATCAAAATATATCTGCACAAATCCATGTCCATTCACAAGTGAGGCAAAAGATCTAAGGTAAACTAGGGGCAAGGTGCATTGTGGGAGGGAAAGTTCTTAAAGGGCTCAAGGCTGGAGCATTGAGGTTGCTGCACTGGATCAGACAAGCTTCTCAGAGAGCCCGTGTGTCAGAACGGATGAACTGAATAAATGACAATTTCCTGTTTGGCTAATTCTGAACACAAATCACAAATTTATCTTCATCCGCACAAGTCGGAAATCTCTTAACGAGTTTCCCACATTCAAATTCAATCAACTTTACAAATGCATAATGTGACTGTAGTAAAGGTCCCCATACCTCTGCCCCCTCCATGACTCCCAAATGTTCTTACAATGTGAAGATTTAGTCTATTCTAGACCATCTTCTACATGTGTAGGTGTAATATGTGTACCCCCATCCCAGTTTTATGTCCTGTTTGCCACATATCTGCTAATCTTAAGTTCCTTATTAGTCCCTTTGGAAGTTTTTCTGATCTCTGTACTTTAAACCTCTCAATTCTTCCTCTTACATCCTATGCACCAAGCATATTCCAGTCACCTGCCAGTATTAATATCCCTTCTGTGAATTCCATCACTCTCAGAATCCTATCCCTAACTAGCCCTTGGGGATTTATATAATGTCACTACTGTTAGGTGCAACCCTAGATACCTGCAGCCCAACAATCACAACTGGTGGCCTACTATCCATCAGGACCATCACTTCTTTTCTTTATACCCAAAGTATAGCTAGCTTGTGTTAACACCATACACCCATTCATTAATTTCACTTCTTCCTCCCTATTCATGTACATTTCTTTCAGAAGTGCAATTTGTGCCTCTTCTCTTCTAATTACATTTAAGATTCTCTTTTCACAGGATTAGACAACCCATGCATATTCCAAGTTAAAATCTGTACAGACTCCATTTCTAAAAATGCGTTGTCCTTCTCTTCATTAACATTCCCATCCGTCTCTCCAGCTTCCACCCCTAGTATACTTCTTCCACTGTTGACCCTGCTGAAAAATATTTCCTTGTTTCTAAACTCTCTCTGCATCCAATAAAATGTTTATATCATGTTATCGAAAGATGAAAATAGCGAACGCTACTTCATCGAACTTAAAATATCTAAACCACATATCGAACATTCAGAACAGTGAATTTTTTCCTTGGGAAAAAATTCGGTATTCCGAAACACATACACACAACATAAGCACACCTAAAAAACATCAATACACACACATACTTATAATCGTACAACTAACCCTACACTAAACTATACATACACTACTATCTATCCATTTACCTTAACCCAAACCCTAACCCTAAGGTCCATCACTATCGCACACTCACCTAACCCGCGCCCTAACCCTAAACTCACTTAACCTGCCCCTAAACCTAATTTACCTAACCCGCGCCATAACCCTAACTCACTTAACCCACTCCCTAATCCTAACGACCACACAATCGCACACTTACCTGAACCAGACCCGTAAATCTCCACCACAGCGCTGAAAATAGCAAAGTCGCAGAACCGGCCAACCGAATTCGGTGTTCTTCAGCTTAGCTATTTTTAGCGTTCGATTAAAACGGGTCGATATTAGAACATTCCAAGTTTAAAACTTCAATGTTCTGATACAGACCCATAAAATGAGCCTCATGCAGCTTTTCTTGTCCTCCCTCCCGGCATCTGCAAAATTAATTTATTCCATTTTTCATTAAACAAATCTCCCTTTTCTGTCTTCCTTCACCTCAGAGGGGGAAGTAATATCACATACTCTTAACCCCCTAACCACCTTTTAAAAAACAAACACTGTAACCCAAGCTTTGTACAATCACTTTCCAAGGTGAGGCCAACTGCTGCAATTACTGCTCACCCCCTTTATTCCTCCCAGCCCCCATTTAGGAGGGTGAACATCCATCATGCTTGGAGGCAAACCTACCAACTTTGCCACGCCAAGCCTCGTTCCTTACTATGCATGTTAAATGAGTGCAGAACATTGGTCTTGAAATGTTGTACCCTGCCTGCAACTTCAGCAGCAGTCATCAAACCAATATTTCTTTATGTTCTCCAATGAGCCAGTCTCCCTTAGTAGTTCACCTCAGTAATCACCAAATACGTGTCTTCTTGTAATAATTTATTGCCTTTTTCCTGGTTGACAACCTTCTCTCCACTTGTATGTGGATAAATCTTCCCCTTAGCTCCACTTCACATATCCATACATCTTATTATGAATCTGATTTACTCCCTTTACCCAAACAATCCATCTGCTTGTATTTTATATTTGGCTGCCTGTTTGTCCGACTCCTGGGGGAATGCACTATCCCCTATGTATTTCAACACTGAGAGACTTTGTGACGCAGCATATCCCTCTCTTTATCACTGCATACATTCCCTACAAAAATATCTGCTTGCTAGCATTGTTCAGGTCCTGTCTCTCTGCTGGTACTGACATTACTGAAGTTATTCTTGTACAATATAACAAAATATGCTGCTATCTAATGGCCTCAGGAGGGTCAAAATAGTATACACTAAAATTTTAGGGATCAAGTTTCCCTATTAATTTGGTTGGATCTATGGCTTCTAAATCAGTTGTTAAAAGGTAAGCCTGCTCCCACAAATAACAATCCTATTCCTCCCTTTCACATTTTTCTTCTTTTAAAACGAGGAGTGAGATCTGGCAGCCATGGCTCCATTGGTGCCTGAAGGACAATCACAGTAGGAAGAACACTTGAAAACATTTTTAAATATGTCGAAAGAAATTTCTGGCACAGCACTTGAAGAGCAATGCAAATTGCCTCAGAACATTCCTCCATTTCAACTTGGAATTAGTGGCTTATTATAACCCCTTTCCCTGCTCAAATACCCCAAATCTTTCATACAACAATCCAATACAGGAACATTCCCAAATACATCATTCATCTCTTGATTTTAAATACTGACAAATGAGCATGAGCTAAGACAGAATTTAGGCCAGTTCAAGCTATAAGTCCTTGAGTGCACTGTCATCCACATCCCATAGTGAGCACAGCAAACTAGGCCATTACCCAATCACCCTTTTCAGGGTGCATGGCACAGAGCAGGTCCATTCTTTCCTTGAGTGCTCTGCACTTGTTAAAATAAGGAAAATATGTCAGAGGGCCCCTGCCCCACATACACGATACGCTTGCTACTTGGCTCTACAACTTGTTTGATTTTCCATCTCAGCTGGTGTCAATCTCACTGCTTCTCGTTATCCCTTACAGCACCACTTCTGAGGTTTTCAAATTCTTAATGCCACATAGGGAAAAAATCTTCATTGAAGCTAGACACAAAATCCTTCATGTTTTTGAATTGAAATGAAAGATGACAGACATTAATAGCCGAGGGGACACCTTACTTAGGGGTTGGGGACTAGGTTCAATATATTTATTCAACAAACATGTTTATATTAATTTGTGACATTTTTGATATTTTCTATATCACTATGGCTGAAATTAAACTGTTAATTTTTAACATCTTTAGGACATATTTATTTTATGTGCAGTTACATGTTTATGTGTAGTTGAAGGGGGTTTTATGTACATTTTTAACATATTTGGAAGTTTGAGTTTTTAACACTGGCATAGGATTTTATTTTAAAGTGTGAAATACTTTCGAACACCCGACTGCAACAGGTTTAATTGACCATACCGCTATCCAGGCTTTGGGTGTTCATGTGGAATAGGTTACAGCGGAGCTTACCAAGTACAGTACTGTTGCTTTAAATGCAGACTCCACTACGGAGTGCTGTTACGTATACTCGTAACTAACAAGGTGGAGGTGAATCGTAACAATTAGTCAACATTGATATTAACAGTTCAACTATTTTTTATGACTAAAGGACAAAAAATATTTTTCCAACTAGGATATTGTATTTATCAAAAGAATGTTGGTTATTACCAGAGTATGGATAGACAGGTAACATCAACTGTTTTATTTCAGTTTGCGAATGTATCAGTTGTAACGGACTGCATTTAACTAGTCATGTATCCAGCTAGCCGTAAAGGTTTGAAATCATACTAAATCGAATATGGATATAATGTTTTAGTGAAGGTTTGTTAGATCCATAGGTTTAAAGCTGCTGTAGTAAAGTCCGGAATGTTGAGATTATTGATTGAAGCACTGCATTTGGAAACGTGAATGCAAACAGGATTGCAGTACTGTTTGACACTGAATTGCAAAGCTATCATATTGAAATGGTTGGTATTAACTTAATGAATTAATTGAAGGAGTGTTAATTAGACATTGGGTAGGGTATTTAATGAGTTGCTTTACACTTGAAACTTTGTCTGAGGAAGTCTCACTATTAGTGAGACGAAAAGCGCTTTACGTTATTTTTGCTGTTTTTAAATAAAGAAGTGTTCGTATTGTGGACTTGGCTACTAACTATGCCTTGGCTTTTTATGGGCTTGTGCTTGGCTGCTGGGACCTTTCCTTGTGCTGCAGTAATAAGTTTTTGGTATGGCTTGTGCTTTTTCCAACTTATAAATCTCAGAATTTTGGAGCTCTAGAGGGTACTTTTCAGGTCTGCACCATACTGTAACTCCCAGCTTTTATATTACATGTGGTTTACTTAAAATAGTAGCACAGTAACTGGTACCATTCAGCCAGACCTTACTTTCAAAGAGTGGTAAGAGAAATTGGTAATCTTTAGATGCAGGTGTGGTTTGGCGGATGCAGTACATTGATATGGCAGGAAAGGTCTACAGCACTGGATAATATTATAAGCCTCTCCTTAAAGTGTGTCGAAAGCAAAACATTGGCCAAATTGTAGTTACTAAACAAAGAGTCCAGAATAAAATGGATAAGGGCCTAAGAAGGCAACATTCATAACCATACTCAATGTTGTTAAAGTGAACCTTACTTGGGTGTGGGCCTTATTCCAAGGCAGAAATGCTCATTTTGCTAGACGGTCCTCAGACAAAGCATCAGATATTTACACTTATTTATATTTTAAATTTGCCTGTTTACTACTGTTCTTCATATTTACTGGGGGAAGTGGCATGAATTTGAGCTCAATAGCCCCCATCTCTGACATGCACATTAACATTTGCTTTACTATAGACTTAGCTGTTTTTCTTATGTTTTGTTTTAACATTTGCTTGTTTAACGTTAACAGTTTGCTTCTGTGCTTTGTGATAAAAACACATTACAAGCTGAACTGAGTAGACAAGGAACATGCTTCACAATACCCATACAACCTCCACTGTTTAAAGACTACTCCCTCCAAATGTCTGAAGAGAACTGACAGGTTCATAGATTAGTACTAGACTAATTACCCTTATGGGCCATTTTAAGCCTAGCCAATTACCCCCTGTGAGAATCAAACCCCATACCTTGTGTCTGTAAGGCAAACACCTTAACCATTATGCCAACCTCCCACACCTAAAATGTTGTTACCACCATGTATTTCACTGGCAAGTCTCAAACCCAGGACCTTGTACGCTATAGTCAGAGCAACATACCACTATGTCAAATCAGCAGTTTTGCTGCACTTTTTAGAGCAGTGATGCTCTAAAAAGAAGACTTTTTTTAAAATCTTATCCAGATTCATCATCTTTTGCATTTTATCAGTGAGGTCCAAGTGTCCTCTTGGGGTGCCTGAGCACCGTAACAGTGAGGCACATTCTTAGTATATCACATGCCTTTCTATCCTCTACTTTGCGAAAATAAAGTTAGCGGTCTTTAAAGCAAAAAAAGAAAACACATTTCAACAAACCATTTTGATTTACATGATGTGAAAGAGCTTCCCTCAATGCCACACAATCATGATGGTTTCCATTACACTTCTCGATTTAAATAATTTAAAGATTACCACTTCTGAATATGACATTGCAAAGCCTGCATTCAAGAACCCCAGTGCCAAAAGATATCAAGAAGCTATTGTTCCCACAGGCTGCACAAGCTAGTGACCCAGCACTAAGTGAAACAACAATGCCAGTTCTGGTTTGTGGATGGAGATGCTCTCCATTATACAACAGTGTGTGAGGCAGCCATTAAGAAATAAAACAGGTGTAAGCCTTTGCGAACACTACCCACACTAAAACACCAAACATCTCCAAAATGTTGTATCCCTTCTAAATATAACAAGAGTTATTCAAAAAGTTAAATGTGATGCATTCAACAAGCATCATTTTCAGATATTCACAGTGGCTTTTCTCATTGACCTCACCAAATTCATGAGCAAACATGCATATAAAAGGCTCAATGGACAGAAAAAGAAAGCAGTCGCATATTAAAACTCATGTAAATGGGAAAATATATATACTGATAAAAATGCAAAATGATTGCATAACAAAGCAACAGAAACTCAAACATCCAAAGAAGCAACCAACAAATGAGAAATAACATTTACTTAAGGTTATATGTAGTTATGTCTAATTTATCATTTGCCTCTCTTTGGATAACTGAAATTATTATGCACCCTCTGGCATATTTTATTAGTAAAAAAGTCAAACTACTTCACAGAGTGAAAAGTTCCACTTATCTTTAACACAAAGGTTAAGCAGAAAAAAACAGAAATATAATTATTCTTAATACATTTATCTCAATTACTATTTTCACTACTTCTAGCACAGTTGGTTTAGACTTTGATTTCCATTTTTTAGTAATTGCTTTTTTGGCAGCCACTATAATTAGACTCTGCAAGACCTTACGATATGTAGGCAATTCCGATTCTGTATCGCTTCTCAGAAAAATTATTTCCCTAGTTACACCAGTTTGTTCACCCAGCATCTCTAATGCAGTCTGCAGGGAATCCTTAAAGTCTGCCAACTCAGTACACTCACAGAAAATATTTATCTAATTACCTTTTTCTTCCCCATCACACCTCCAACATTTGGTGTCTACCAGAGGAAAAATTCTCTGAAGTCTACTTGGGGTATAGAAAAATCTATGTAAACGTTTCCAAGCAAAATTTCTAAATCTTCCAGATTGTGTTGCATATTTGGGAGACGTACATATATCCCCCATTGGTTTTTTTTTTTTTGTGAATTGCTTTATCCAATCTCTCTTCCCAAACCTTTCTATGCTCCTCAGATTGATTCTTACAATTATCATGCAATATTTTATATGCTCTACTAATTATTCATTTTTTTACCAGCTGCCTCTGTTCTAGATTCTACTAAAATCTACCAATGCTGGCCTCTTATGACTCCCCCTCCCCCATTTCTTTCTTTTTGCCTGTACTCTGATATCAATCCTTGATAGGGAAGGCAATCTATAACCTACAATACAAATAAATTCTTGGCGTCTTCCCATTCTGTTACTTTTTCCTCTCTGGTTATTTGCTCCCAATACCTTGGTACCTTTGCCAGTTTTCTCCAATAAATTCCAGCCCTCTCTTGCCTATTGTCTGTATCCCTATCGGCAGAATCTCCTTTCTCCATTCCCATGTTTGCTTAGTTCTAAGAATACTTTATGAATATAATATTCTGTATGATTATTGTTATTCTCTTTAAAGGTCTGCCTCCAAAACCCAGTCTCTCGAGCTCCTCTCCTATTTCAACATCGTCACTTTCCAATTGGAATAATAGGTTTCTGCTTGTGCTATGTGTAGGAGACTTAACTGTGTAGTTCTGAAATACCCCTTCAAATTAGGTATTCCCAATCTGCCCTGTTCTACTGGAAGAATCAGCTTATCCCACTTGACTCGCACTGTCTTCCCCTCCCAGATAAAATCTTTTCAGCTCTATTAATTGCTGTCCACAACATATCCTCTGGTTGCTCAAAATATGCCTGACCTCTGTACAAGACTAAAAGGACTTAAAACTTTTTAACTGCTTCCATCTTACTATCCATACCCATATAACAGAATTTCAAATTTCTCAGTTTTTGTATTAACTTTTGTTTAGTCTCTTCCCACATATCCTTAGCCAAGATACACACGGGAATTGATGCCGACAGAGTTTATAGTACTTTAGAAGAAAACAATTATGGCAGTAGAAAAAAGGGCAATAAAAGAGAGTCATATGGAATTAGAAGTTTTGTACTCACCATAACGTTCCATCTGAGTAGGTAGTTCATTTGTCTGCAACCTGTGGGTTACGGATCTGATATCGGATCCGAGCCGGCAACTTGTTTCAAGCTAATGGATCCGAGCTCCTAGCCCCTCCCTTCACCCATAATCCCCTGCTAACCCTCCATGACCTCAGATCGAGTTTGCCTCTCCATATATATCCAAGAAAGGATACCTAAAAACTAATAGATCCAAGAAGGTCAGGGGAAGGAGGGATAGTTGCAGACAAATGAACTACCTACTCAGATGGAATGTTATGGTGAGTACATAACTTCTAAATCTGAAGTAGGAATGTTCATTTGTCAGCAACCTGTGGGACAGAGTCCCCAGCTACCTGCACCCTGGGTGGCCATCATGGAAGGATATTACGAAGCACCGCAGAGCCAAAGGATGCTCTCCCTCTAGAAATCAGGTCTAGCTTGTAGTGGTTGATAAAGGTATGAGATGAAGCCCAAGTGGCTGCAGAACAAATATCATCCAAAGGAACTCTAGACTTGAAAGCCGCAGAAGTAGAAATGGAGCGAGTGGAATGAGCACGAACTCCTTCTGGTGTGGGTCTACCCGAGGCTTGATAAGCTAGCAGGATACATTGGGAAATCCAGCGAGATAAAGATACTTTAGAGATAGCTTTCCCTAAGTTAAATTTGGCAAAGGAAACGAACAGCTGGTCAGATTGTCTATGGTCAGCCGTCCTATGGGTATAAAAACAAAGCTGCCTATGAACATCCAATGAGTGCAGCTTGTATTCACCCTAATTTTGATATTTAGGGAAGAAAACCGGTAAATTTATGGATTGGTTTATGTTGGTTTCTGATGCTATCTTGGGAAGAAAGGAGGGATTGATCCTGAGGGTACACTATCAGGATGAAAAATCAGGTATGGAGGCTTTACAGAAAGAGCCTGAAGTTCCGACACTCTTTTCGCTGAAGTAATGGCTACAAGGAATGCTGTTTTCCATGACAAGAATTTGAGATCCACTGAAGCAGCGGGTTCAAAGGGTGGAGCAGTCAAGGCTTGAAGAACTAAAGTAAGATCCCATGGGGGTACGGCTTCTTTTACAGGAGGTCTAAGTAAAAAGGTACCCTTGAGAAAGGTTTTACACAATTTGGCTGACATCAAGGGCCCTGTATCATGTCCCACATGATAATGAGAAATGGCTGCCAATTGCACTTTGACAGTTGAACAACTAGCACCTTCTTGAAAGAGTTCAGTTAGGAAATCTA
Organism: Protopterus annectens; assembly: GCF_019279795.1. NCBI lineage: Eukaryota > Metazoa > Chordata > Ceratodontiformes > Protopteridae > Protopterus > Protopterus annectens. Next base: position 96,744,397 of record NC_056743.1, read on the forward strand.
AAATGGATGGAAGAGGAGCCGTAAAGGGATCTAGATCATGCGCTCCAGATGGAAAAACGTTTCCATTTGCTGTGATATACCTTCCTGGTGGAGGGCTTATGTGCTGCCACGAGGATGGCTTTGACTGGTGAAGAGATACCAGGAGTCCTAACTAGGAGTGGAACTGGAGCAACCAAGCTGTCAGTTTCAGATTGTCCAGGTTTGGAGTTGGCAAGTCCAATGGATGGGAGATGAGATCCGGAATGGGATCTAGAATCCAAGGGTAATTCACAAGGTGAGACCACAGGTAAGGGAACCAAATTTGTCGAGGCCAGAATGGGGCAATGAGAATCATCTTGCTCCCCAACCGCGAGGCTTTCTATAAAAGAGTTGTATCATCATTGGAAGAGGAGGATAGGCATAGAGTAGACCGGGTGGCCAAGCATGCACCAGAGCGTCTCTGGGAGAGTCCCCTGGTGGGGGGATTAGAGCGAAGGAATTGTTGCATTTGGCGTTTGATAGAGATGCAAAAAGATCACAGCAGGGTTGCCCCCATGTTGCGAATATCTGCTTCGCTACTAGAGGATTGAGAGACCACTCGTAGGGGGTGAGCTTGTCCGCTAGGATGTTGGTCCTCCCCGGAATGTGCGTTGCAATCAGAAAGCGGTTGGTGGCGATCGCCCATTCCCACACTCTCATAGCTTCGCGGCAGAGAGGATAAGATCTGGTTCCCCCCTGTTTGTTGATATACCAGACCACTGACATGTTGTCCGAGTGAATTGCAATCGTTCCTGTGGGGAGGAAGCTCTGAAGTGCTTGCAACACCAACAGCACCGCTCTCATCTCCAGAACGTTGATAAGCAGGGAGGTCTCTATCGTTCCACGTGCCTTGGACTGTCCTGCCTGAGTAATGCCCCCCCCACCCAAGGCGGGAAGTGTCCGTGGTCACCATGGCGATAGGGGGAGAGGTGCAGAAGGGACAGCCCGTATGGAAGTTTGATGCTTGGAGTCACCATAGTAGCACCCTTTTGCAAGCCTTGCTGATAGCAATGGGATGGTGGAGAGGAAGGGATAGGAAGGACCATTGCACTAACAGAGTCCATTGTAGGACTCACATGTTCAAACGGGTGCATGGAAGGAGTGTAATCACTGCTGCCAAGGAGCCTAGTGCCCTCAGGATCAATTCCGCTGGTGAAGCCTCTGAATGAAGGATAGCCCGCACATGAAGTTGAAGATTTCTGATTCTCTCGGCAGTTAGGAAGGCTCGCAAATCTCTGGTGTTTATTCTGGCACCTATAAATTCTATGATCTGTGTTGGAGCCAGTAGGGATTTGCCGACATTGATAGTAATGCCTAGTTGTGGGGCTAGATGGAGAAAGAAGTCTCTGGCTGAGCAAAGTAGATGCTTTGTTGGTGTGGTCAGGAGCCAGTCGTCCAGGTACGGGAAGACCTGAATTCCCTGGAGTCTCAGGTGGGCCGCAATCACTGCTAACACTTTGGTGAACACCGGGGCTGTGGTGAGGCCAAAGGGAAGGACCCTGAACTGGTAGTGACTGGCTCCCAGCCGGAAGCGAAGGAACCTCCTGGATCGTTTGTCCATTAAGATGTGGTAATACGCATCCTTGAGGTCTGTAGAGCACATCCAATCGTTCTCCCTCAGAAGGGGGAGGATAGATTGAAGAGTGACCATTCGGAATTTTTCCTTGGTTACTGACAGGTTCAAGCGGGAAAGGTCTAGGATGGGTCTCAGATCCCCAGTCTTTTTTGGCACCAAAAAGAACCTGGAGTAGAACCCTAATCCGAGCTGGTCTTGGGGGATGGGCTGGATGGCTCTTTCTTAGCAGCTGCTGTATTTCTGTGGCTGCGGCCTCCCTGTGATCGGGTGGTACATCGGGGAGGTTCTTGGATTGGGGGACATGGAGAATTGGTATTTTGTACCCTCTGGATATGATGCGAAGCACCCAGCGGTCTGTTGTGATGGACTCCCATGCCGCTAGATGCTTCGAAAAACGCCCCCCCGACTGCCTCCAGAGTGGAGCAGCCAGGCAACCCCTCAGGGCTGCTGCGCGGGCCGTGCAGAGAAAGGTTCTCTGGACCCGAAATTTCTCGGAGCCCCTCTGCCCCTAGGGCAACGTCCTCCCTGTCCACCTCTGCCACGGTAGGACTGGTTCATAGGTTCATACTAGGCTATCTGCCCAAGGGCAATTATAAGCCTAGCCCATAGTTATGTGGCTTTCGCCACCCCTTTAGTTTGAATAAAAACTATGCCTATCATTTTGCTATGCCTCTGTCAAGCAGTGACACTGAAGTAATCTCTGGGGTATATCTGCGATCTCCCATCCATTGGTCAAGATTCCTCTTGAACAAGGCCAGCGAGGTGCTCTGCCTCACATGTACCGGGATTTTGTTCCACAGCATAGGGAGTCTCTGGGTGATGAATCTGTCCCTCCAGCACGGTCCGGAGCTGGTTGGGAATGTTGTGATTTTTGGAACCACATCTTCTTCTGACCCTTTTGGTTCCTTGAAAAGGACCGCTGGGGAGCAGAAAAGCAAACTCAGACGGCAGACAATGTCTTCCCGTCCTTCTCACTCTGGACAATCGTTTCGCGAACTGTTTTGCCAAAAAGGGCAGAACCATCAAAGGGGGCATTCACGAAGGACGCTTTAAAGGGCTCCGTAAAGTCGCAATGACGGAGCCAGGCCTGACGTCTCATGACTAGGCCTGCTCCGCTGGCCCTAGCGGCTCCCTCTGTGGCGTGGGACAATAGCCGCATAGAGGTGTTTGAAATAGATCTCAGAGTGGCCATTCGGGTGGAGTACAATTGTTTGTCACTCCTCCGACATGGACTCGGGGGGGATGCAGCGTATTCTTTGATAAAATCTCGCTGCATCCTAATGACATGTGCCATATAGTTCAGAGACCTTACTGAGAAGGTCGCTGAACTAAAGACTCGCTTCCCTAAGCGATCCATCAAACGGGACTCTCTGCTCGGTTGATGGACTGAGGGACTCTCCTGAGCCAATTCCCTCTTTGTGGCTGCCGCCGTCAACATGGCATCTACAGGGGGGTCGTTACTCCAATGTGACCAGTCTGAGGGGGGGGCTAAGAATCCTATCCGGTCGCTTGGGTATTGGCTCCATGGTGGCCGGATCCTTCCATGCCCTGGTGGTAATAAGGTCCACCAGGGGATCGGCTGGAGGGGACACCCAGGAGGTAGACGGGCCTGCCTCGAATGCTTCCAGAAACACGGACTCGTCAGAGGAATACTTGGGGGCAGACCACCCACCTCTGATTCTCAGCATCTCCATGATGTCTCCAAAGGAGACATCCTCAGGGGGTGATCTTGGGGAGCCTTCCCCTTCCTCCAAGTCCGTGTCCTCGGTTAAAGACTCAGGGGAGTCCACGTGCCTCCTTTTGCACTTATGCTTGTGGGGAGCTTCCTCGGGGGGACTGTCCGAGGAGGCCTCGCCAGCAACATCTTGTTCCAATTAAACTATCTGTGACATCGAAGCAGGCTGTCCCTTTGGCCGGGTGATGGAAGCCTGGCCCAGCAGAGAGGGAGTGCAGGGAGGAGTCTATGCAAGGACCGGGGGTCCGGATGCTCTCAACAGAGCTCTCTCCACAACATCGAATGCCGAGGGAGAGCCACTCTCCAATGGATCCGAAAGTCTGCTCCCACTCGGATCCGATGAAGGGATCGGAGCCGGCGCCGAGACCGTCGGATCCAAGGGACCAGTGTGCTCCGACGTGGACGGAGCCGAAGGCACACTGAATCCCCCGGATCCGAAGCTCAGACCACGGCTACAAGAGGTCGGATCCGACAGACTCGAGGGTAGGGTCGGATCCGAAGTACCAAATACTGTCGGCGCCGACCCACCCCTGGCTCCAAGGCTGCTTGGCTCCAAGCGCGGGTAGCGGGTCGGAGAAGGAGCAATTGGGTGGAAAAAAGGTGTCGAGCTCCCCCCCTGGGGGGGGGGGAGGCAAGAGCACTCCCATCTGCAGCTTGGCCTGGATGAACCTTCGCATCATCCGGTCCAAGTCTGCATCAGATAAACTGAATGTGGATCTCGAAGAGGCCACAGAGGCAGGCCTGGAATGCCTCCTCGATGACCTCGACGGAGATCGGGTCTCCTCCTCCTCAGGCCCCAGGGAGAAAGAAGGGGATCGGAGCCGAGGAGGAGGAGACCTAGAAGCAATGGAGGAAGAAGCCCGCTTAGCTGGCGGGGCCGAAACGGAGGTCTCGGCCCGCCGCTTGTGGTGCTTCTCCCTCCGTTTCTCCCTCCTGGCCTCCCTGTCCTCCGACACTTTAGCAGGAGTTTGAGTCCCAGTCGGAGGCAGGGGGGCAGGAGTGGCAACCATCACAGGCTGTGATGGAGCCACAAGAGTAGCAGAGGTAGCGGAGGCCGAAGCTGAATCCGGGGGTAGAAGTCCCGCCAGGACCAGCTTCGACCTCCGTTCTTTCAGTGCCCTGGGGTTGAACGCTGCACAGATAGTACAGCCCGAGGTGAGGTGTTCAACCCCAAGGCACGAGCACGAGTGTGGCCATCAGCCGGGGAGAGCTTATGGCCACACTCGGTACATTTAGAAAATATGGCTTTTGGGGCCTCAGCCATTCCCTTTTTTTTTTTTTTTTTTTTTTTAACTAAAAGGAATAAAAACTACACACACACACACACAGGCCCCAAAAAACACTCAAAACACACACACACACACTAGCGACCAGCGAAGGGAGGGTATTAATTAAACAAAATATAGGGAACCTAACTCATATACACTTTAAAAGTATTAAAGTAAAATAAAAATTTAAATTCTGACGAAAAATGTAGAAAAAAAGGTAAATTTTTTTCACTTATCTGCGGAGCTCTGAAGAGGATCCAGCCATCACAAGCGCGGCAAACTAGATCTGAGGTCATGGAGGGTTAGCAGGGGATTATGGGTGAAGGGAGGGGCTAGAAGCTCGGATCCATTAGCTTGAAACAAGTTGCCGGCTCGGATCCGATATCGGATCCGTAACCCACAGGTTGCTGACAAATGAACATTCCTACTTCAGATCAAAGGTTCGTTTGTTGTTAAACATAGTGGAAAACTGTAAAAAATGGGAAGAATCTAAGTATGGCATGGATCGACTAAAAAAGCATTTGATAGTATCCCACAGTGTTTAAAAATGTATAAGGTGCACCCTAGACTGATGGACTACATTACAGTCACTATGAAACAGTGGCAGACCACTTTGCAATTAAGCCATGATAAAGGACAAATTATTATCCCAGGGATAAAAATTCAAAGGAAGATATTCCAGGGTGAATCACCGCTGCTATTCTGCCTTGCCCTTAACCCATTAAGCTGTGTACCTAACAGCTTAGACCATGGCTATAATTTGGCTCCTAGAAAACAAAAAGTGTAAAGTGTATGCGGGAATGCATACAGAAGACCCCGGGGCCAATCGTGAACTAGAGCGTCTCTGGAGGAGTGCCCGGGAAGGGGGAAGAGAGTGAAGTCGTCGCACTTGCTGTTGAGATGAGTTGCAAAAATGTCACAGCAAGGTTGACCCCATCTGCGGAAGATTTTGTCCGCTACTGATTGAGACACCACTCGTGTGGCATGAGAATAGCTCTGCTTAGCCTGTCCGCTATGACGTTGGACCTCCCAGGGATGTGCATTGCTATCAGAAACCGTTGAGAGGAGATCACCCACTGCCAGAGTCCGAGTGCTTCTTGACATAAGGGATAGGACTTGGTTCCGCCCTGCTTGTTGATGTACCATACTACAGACATATTTTGTCTGTCTGAATTGCAATAGTCCCGGTGGGTAGAGAGTCCTGAAGAGCTTGCAATGCCAAAAGCACCGCTCTCATTTCCAAGACATTTATGTGCAGATGGTACTCTAGAGGTTGCCAGGTGCCATGGACAGTCCTGCCCTGAAAATGCCCCCCCCCCCACCCGATCAAGGAGGCATCTGTGGTCACTGTGGCAACAGGAGGAGGAAGTAAACACGGTCTGCCCTGGAGTATTAGAGGGGAGACCATCCACCAAGCCAGGTGGTCTTTGCATGATTGAGCGATTATTATCTTGTGAGACATTGGGAGCTGTTGAAAGGACCATTGAGTAAAAAGCATCAACTGAAGAAGCCGCATGTGAAAACAAGCCAGTGGAACTAGTATGATTGCTGCTGCCATGAGGCCCAAAGTCTTTAGTACAAATCTGGCCTGAATCCTGTAGTAAGACCTGCACGTGTCGGCGGATGTCTGACACTCTGTCGAGAGGAAGTCTTGCAGAGAGGTCTTTAATATTTAAGCTTGCGCCTATAAAGACTATAGACTGACAAGGCGACAATGCAGACTTTTCGAAATTTATTGATATACCTAGCATGAGTATAAGGAGATGAGGCGCATGGCAAAGAGAGAGGTGGCAAAAGCTAAGGATAGGGCATATGGAGAGTTGTACGAGAGATTGGACACTAAAGAGGGAGAAAAGGACCTGTACCGATTAGCTAGACAGAGGGACAGAGCTGGGAAAGATGTGCAGCATGTAAGGGTGATAAAGGATAGTGAGGGAAAGGTACTCACAAGAGAGGAGAGTGTGTTGAGTAGATGGAAAGAGTATTTTGAGAGGCTGATGAATGAAGAGAATGAGAGAGAGAGAAGGTTGGATGATGTGGGGATAGTGAATCAGGAAGTGAAACAGATTAGCAAGGAGGAAGTAAGGGCAGCTATGAAGAGGATGAAGAATGGAAAGGCTGTTGGCCCAGATGACATACCAATGGAAGCATGGAGGTGCTTAGGAGAAATGGCAGTGGAATTTCTAACTAGATTGTTTAATGAAATTTTGGAAAGTCAGAGGATGCCTGAGGAGTGGAGAAAAAGTGTTTTGGTGCCTATCTTTAAGAATAAGGGTGATGTGCAGAGCTGCAGTAACTACAGAGGGATAAAACTGATTAGTCACAGCTTGAAGTTATGGGAAAGAGTAGTGGAAGCAAGGTTAAGAAGGGAGGTGATGATTAGTGATCAGCAGTATGGTTTCATGCCAGGAAAGAGCACTACAGATGCAATGTTTGCTCTGAGAGTGTTGATGGAGAAATACAGAGAAGGTCAGAAGGAGTTGCACTGTGTCTTTGTAGACTTGGAGAAAGCATATGACAGGGTGCCTAGAGAAGAGTTGTGGTATTGTATGAGGAAGTCGGGAGTGGCAGAGAAGTACGTAAGAGTGGTACAGGATATGCGAGGGTAGTGTGACAGTGGTGAGGACTGTAGTGGGAGTGACAGATCCGTTTAAGGTGGAGGTGGGATTACATCAAGGATCAGCTCTGAGTCCTTTCTTATTTGCAGTGGTGATGGACAGGTTGACAGATGAGATCAGACAGGAGGCCCGTGGACTATGATGTTTGCAGATGACATTGTGATCTGTAGTGAGAGTAGGAATCAGGTTGAGGAGACTCTGGAGAGGTGGAGATATGCTCTAGAGAGCAGAGGAATGAGGGTCAGCAGGGCTAAGACAGAATATATGTGTGTAAATGAGAGGGAGGGTAGAGGAATGGTGAGGATGCAGGGAGTAGAGTTGGTAAAGGTGGACGAGTTTAAGTACTTGGGATCAACAGTTCAGAGTAATGGTGAATGTGGAAGAGAGGTGAAGAAGAGAGTACAGGCAGGGTGGAATGGGTGGAGAAGAGTGTCAGGAGTGATTTGTGACAGACGGGTATCCGTAAGAGTGAAAGGAAGGTCTACAAGAGTGTAGTGAGACCAGCTATGTTATATGGGTTGGAGACAGTTGCATTGACAAAAAGGCAGGAGTCAGAGCTGGATGTGGCAGAGTTAAAGATGTTAAGATTTGCAATCGGTGTGACTAGGATGGATAGGATTAGGAATCGGTATATTAGAGGGTCAGCTCATGTTGGACAGTTTGGAGACAAAGCAAGAGAGACGAGATTGCGTTGGTTTGGACATGTGCTGAGGAGGGATGATGGGTATATTGGGAAAAAGATGCTAAGGATGGAGCTGCCAGGTAAGAGGAATAGAGGAAGGCCTAAGATAAGGTTTATGGACGTGGTGAGAGAGGACATGCAGGCGGTTGGTGTGAGAGCAAGATGCAGAGGATAGGAAGAAATGGAAAGAGATGATCCGCTGTGGCGACCCCTAACGGGAAAAGCCGAAAGAGAATGATGATTGATATACCTAGCTCGGAGCAAGTTTGGATGGTATAATCCCTGGCTCGTAGTAGCTGATGCCTGGTGGAAGCAGTGAGGAGCCAGTCGTCGAGATATGGAAACACCTGGAATCCTCGCAGTCTCAGGTGAGCCGTAACCACTGCCATACATTTGGTGAACACCCTGGGGCTGTGGTGAGACCCAAGGGCAGGGCTCTGAGTTGATAGTGACTGGCTCCTAGCCGGAAGCGGAGAAACCTTCTGGAGCGCCTGTTCATTTTGATATGGTAGTACGCATCCTGAAGGTCTATGGAGCACATCCAACTGTCCTGACCCAAAAAGGGTAGAATGGACTGAAGCATGACCATCCAGAACTTTGTTCTTTGAACAAACTTGTTTAGCCTGCTGAGATCCAAAATGGGTCTCCAGTCCCGTCTTTTTGGCACCAAAAAGAACTTGGAGTAAATTCCAGATCCTTGCTGGTCTGCTGGGACTAGCTGGATGGCCCATTTTTCTAGCAGTTTTGAAATTTCTAACAATGCTTGTTCCCTTAGACCGGGTGGAACATCTGGAAGGGACTTGGTTATTTGTACCGGGGTGTGGACAAAGGGGATCTTGTAACCCTCGGATATGATAGACCGTACCCACTTGTCTTGTGTGAGGAGTTGCCAGGCTTCTGGGTACAGTGACAATCTTCCCCCGACTGCCTCCGAAGGCAGACAGTCAGGCAGCCCCTCAGGGGTGCTGGAAGGGTTTGTCAGAGAAAGATTCTCTGCTACCCTGATTTTGCGGGCCCCCTCTGTCCCTCGGGCGGCATCTATTATTGTTCCCTCCCCTGCCCCGGAGGGAGACTCGCCACGTGTGTCAGGCACGACTCCCTGGGGTTTCCGAAACCACATTTATCCACTCTTCTCACCCTTGGGGTATGGTCTAGAGGCAGTGGAGAAACTGACTCCCACGGCAGAGAGAGTCTTGCCTTCCTGCTCACACCTGGTAAGGGTATCTTTCACCTGTGGTCCAAACAGAGGCGAAAACAACCATACGCTCCGCAAGGATGGCATGCAGGGTCAAGCCAACAATGTAAACCACTAACGACCAGTAAAGAATGATAGTGAACACGCAGTAATGAAGAAATAATGATTATTTATTTATAATTCCTTCAAATCCAGACTGGTTTCGGCTATTCAGCCTTTATCAATGAATACAATAAAGTTTTTTTGAATGAAATGAAGCAGCCTGCATTTGTACTAGTCTCCGATTACCTGGAAGCAATATTACAGCACCACCCAGTGGCTGGAGTAACAAAGTGCATGTTCCATTCTTGATTAAAGCATATGACCAGTGACATAAAAATGCCAGAGGTGTAGATATTAAGTCATATTTTTAAAGATAAAAATCAAAGCTCTGGAAGTAAGCCATTATATGACATCCATATTACAAGGTAATAGAACAATACCATAGTCACTATTTGTGAATGCATATCATAGTGTAAAAAAGCAGAAAATATATACCACTAGTATATATATATTTTGAAGGGTGATAACCACAAGTTCAAAAGAACTGAATAATAATGAACCAAGTACTGATCATAAAATATATTACAAAATAAGGCAAAAAGAGTATAGTGGCCTCATTCTCAGCTATATTATAGATTATAATAAATTGAAATAATATGCTTGTAGATAATACAAGTTCAACATTGTAATTGTACAATACTCAATGTTTAAAGCCAACATACCAGATACGAATACCAAACCATACATATACATATTCGTATCCTGATCAATTTTTTATCATGCTATATAGAGTATAATATGAGCGTTGGTAGGCCTAACCACTATTGAAAGATTCGTACTAATTCTTGATCTATATGAATGTTTGTTGTTGTAACCATGATTATGAAATCCTCCAGTGTTCAGTGAAACTCACAGATGGTCATTCAGACCTGGGGGGAATAAACATCCAAGGTTAGTTATCCAATATTGTTCCTTGTGGTTTAAAATGGTGTGGCAGGTAGCTAAGTAAATAACCCATGTACTGCTGCAATTACCAAACACCCTGGTTTTAAATACCCGATTGGTGTTGGCACTGGTGAATTCTTTTAGTGTACTAACTTGTAAACAGGAGCAGCAGTGACCACATGGAAAAGTACCAATCAGTGGTGATAAACTAATTGGTACTTTTCCATGTGGTCACTGCTGCTCCTGTTTACAAGTTAGTACCTACCTGCCAATGTAAAGCTTTTTATGTTGGTCAAACCAAACCTCTAGGTCTCTTAGAATAAGGATGACAGAACATCGTAGTGACATGAGGAACAAAAAAAGAGACAAATGCTTTATACAGACACACAATACAACATCCCAATGCCCAGTTTATGTTCATGATCATTGACAAAATTCAGGGAGATAGGAACAACCAACAGGGTTGGCACACCATTTTAAACCACAAGGAACAATATTGGATAACCAACCTTGGATGTTTATTCCCCCCAGGTCTGAATGACCATCTGTGAGTTTCACTGAACACTGGAGGATTTCATAATTAGAAGTTATGTACCTACCATAACGTTCCATGTTAGTTGTCTTCTCACCTTCTTTCTTGCTGGATGGGTTCGGAGCCGATCCTCGGCTCCGACTCGGCCACTCTAAAAGCTCGAGAGCTAGTTCCACCGGCTCGAGGCTCCCCTATATCCCACAATGCTAGGCGGTAACTCCTCAGATCTCGTTTGAAAGCTAAGCCCAGCAAGGAAATTCCATAAAAGGAACAAAAGAAAACTCCTCTAGGTCTGTCCAGGCTAGGGGGAAGGAGGGTGGGATGCAAGAAAGAAGGCGAGAAGAAGACAACTAACATGGAACGTTATGGTAGGTACATAACTTCTAAATGTTAAGTTGTCTATCTCGCCTTCATTCTTGCTGGATAGGGCCGCGTCCCTAGCACCTTATCCCGGGTGGCCTATCGGAACAGACTCTTGAGTACAGTGGAACCAAAGTTGGCTCGGTCTCTAGAGGCCAAGTCCAACTTATAATGAGAAATGAAGGTATGGGGAGAAGCCCAAGTAGCTGCAGAACAAATCGAATCAATAGGCAGCCTATCTTGGAAAGCTATAGAAGTGGCTAAAGCTCTAGTTGAATGAGCCCTGGGTTTGGATGGCAACTGTTGAGGTCTGATCTCATACACAAGGGTAATCAACGAAGTAAGCCATCTAGAGAGAGATACTTTAGAAACTGGAAGGCCCATTTTACCTTCTGCATAAGAAACAAACAGTTGATCAGACTTCCTGAATTGTTTGGTCCTGTCTAAATAGTACCCAAGTTGGCGATGAACATCTAAACAGTGTAACTTTTGTTCTGACCTATTGGAATAATCAGGGAAGAACACAGGAAGTTCAATGGTTTGATTCAAATTTGCCAGTGAAGCTACCTTGGGCAAAAAGGACGGGTTAGTACGTAAGGACACCCTATCCTTATGAAACACAAGATAAGGGGGTCGACTACACAGAGCATGGAGTTCAGAGACTCTTCTAGCTGAAGTGATGGCTACTAAAAATAGTGTTTTCCAAGATAGTAACTTTATTGAACATGAAGCCTTGAGTTCAAAGGGGAAGAATTAAGGACGCCAGAGCCAAGTTGAGATCCCATTGAGGAGGAGGATCCCTGATTGGTGGTTTGAGGAGAAAAACTCCCTTTAAAAAGGCTTTGCAGAGTTTGTGAGACATAATGGAGGACTCTGAGACTCCAACATGAAAGTTCGATATTGCTGCCAACTGAACTTTGATGGTAGACGGGGACGAACCTGAGTGGAAAAGTTCGGCTAGAAAGTCTAGAACTGATTGAATGGAAGCAGTGAAAGGATCTATACTCTTTGACTGCGCCCAATAGGAAAAACGTTTCCATTTGCTATGATAAATTCTCCGAGTGGAAGATTTATGAGAGGCTATCAAAATATCTCTGAGCGAGATATCAGAGGAAGCCTGGCTAGAGTTGGAATTGGAGGAACCACGCTGTGAGGTTCAGAGAAGGGAGGGAGTGGTGCAACTGACCCGACTGATGGGTCAAGAGGTCTGGAACTGGGTCCAGATGCCAAGGTTGCTCCAACATATAATGGCGTAGAAACGGGAACCAAACCTGTCGAGGCCAGTAAGGGGCAATAAGGATCATGGAAGCTTTCTGAGCGATAGCTTTCTGTATTAGCTGAGATATCAGAGGGAAGGGAGGAAAAGCATACAGAAGTCCCCGGGGCCAATCGTGTACTACAGCGTCTCTGCTGGGGTGGCCTGGTTGGGGAAAGAGGGTGAAAAAAATCGTCGCACTTGCTGTTTTGGGGAGTAGCGAAAAGGTCGTAGCAAGGCCGGCCCCACTTTCGAAAAACTTTCTCCAACACTGAATTGTTCAGAGACCACTCGTGAGGCATGAGAATAGCTCTGCTCAATTTGTCTGCAATCACATTGGACTTCCCGGGAATGTGCGTTGCTAACAGAAACCGCTGAGAAGAAATCGCCCATTGCCACAGTCTGAGTGCCTCTCGACATAGGGGGTAAGATCTGGTTCCGCCTTGCTTGTTGATGTACCACACTACAGACATATTGTCTGTCTGAATTGCTATCGTTCCCACGAGAAGAGAGTCTTGTAAGGCTTGCAACGCTAGAAGCACTGCTCTCATCTCTAGGACATTTATGTGCAAGTGGCACTTGAAAGGTTGCCACATGCCTTGGACCGTCCTGCCCTGGTAATGCCCCCCCCCCCCCACACACACACCCGATCTGGGAGGCGTCCGTTGTCACTGTAGCAACCGGAGGGGAAGGGACGAAAGGTCTCCCTAGGTGGAGCTGGGGAGATGTGATCCACCAAGAGAGATGATTCTTGCACGATTGAGTTATCCGAATAGGATGGGACATTGGAAGTCGTTGGAAAGACCATTGTGTGAAGAGCATCCATTGTAAAATTCTCATATGGAAGCGAGCTAACGGTAGAAGAGGGATGGCCGCCGCCATAATTCCCAAGACCTTCAGGATCAATCTGGCTTTGACTTTGTTGCTCTGCAAGACAAGAGAGACCGGTCTGTGTATGTCTGCTATTCTCTGCTCTGTGAGTCTGGCTGACATGTTGACTGTGTCTAGATTTGCGCCTATAAAGGTAATAACACGACAAGGCGACAAGACAGATTTTTTGTAATTTATTGAAATGCCTAGTGTCTGACGTGTGAAAGGTGTAGTCTCTGGCAAGAAGCAAAAGATGCTTGGTGGGGGCTGTAAGGAGCCAGTCGTCTAAATAAGGAAACACCTGGAATCCTTGTCGTCTCAGATGAGAGGCGACCACTGCCATGCATTTGGTAAACACTCGTGGGGCTGTAGTGAGACCAAAGGGCAGGGCTCTGAATTGGAAATGACTGGTTCCCAGCCTGAAGCGGAGGAATCTCCTGGAGTGTCGACTCATTCTGATGTGATAGTACGCATCCTGGAGATCTATCGAGCACATCCAGTTGTCTCGCCCCAAAAGGGGTAGAATGGACTGCAGCGTGACCATCCGGAACTTTGTTTTCTTGACAAACTTGTTCAAGTTGCTGAGATCCAAAATGGGTCTCCAGTCCCCTGTTTTCTTTGGAACCAAAAAGAACTTGGAGTAGATTCCGGATCCTGTTTGGTCTGCTGGAACTGGTTGAATGGCTCTTTTTGCAAGCAGCTTTGAAATTTCTAATGCTGCTTGCTCCCTTTGACTGGGTGGAACGTCTGGAAGGGATTTTTTGGATTGCTTCGGAATGAAAAGGAATGGGATTCTCTAGCCTTCGGAAATGATAGACTGTACCCACTTGTCTTGAGTTAGGGATAGCCTGGCTTCTGGGTACAGCGATAATCTTCCCCCGACTGCCTCCGAAGGTGGACAGTCAGGCAACACCTCAGGGATGCTGAAAGGGCTCGTCGGAAAAGGATTCTCGACTGCCCTGATTCTGCGGGCCCCCTCTGCCTCTAGGACGGCATCTACCATTATTGTTCCCCCCTCTGCCTCTAGAGGGGAATAGACTCTGTGCGTCAGGCAAATCTCCCTGAGATTGTTTGCGGAACCACATCTTTCCCCCTTTCTGGCCTTTGGGGTAAGGCCTAGAAGTAGAAGAAAAACAGACTCCGATGGCAGAGAGAGTTTTGCCATCAGGCTCGCACCTAGTCAGGGTTTCCTTCACTTGAGGACCAAAGAGGGATGATCCATCAAAGGGGGAATTAGTGAAGGACGCCATGAAAGGGTCCGCAAAGTTACATAGCCGCATCCAGGCGTGCCGACGCAAGGCTACACCTGTACCTGCCGCTCTACTTGCTCCATCCGCCGTATATGAAAGGAGGCGCATGGAGGAGTTAGTTATAGAATAAAGGGTCGCCAGCTGAGAGTTCATCCTATCCTGAAAACCTGCAGCTGTTGGGTCCTTTAACATTTCGCTCGCTTCCTTGAGCAAATCCCTCTGAAGACGAGTGAAATGACACGGGTAATTCAGCGAGCGCATAGTAAAGGTCGCTGACGAGAACATCCGCTTCCCGTACCTGTCCATCGACCTAGACTCCTTGTTAGGAGGATGAACAGGCACCTAAGGATCAGCTAACTCCTTCTTGGTGGCCGCAGCCACCACCAAAGCATCAACAGAGACGCCTTTGGTTAAAAATTCTTTTTCCTTGGGGGCAGTGATAAATTTTGATGGTCTCCTGGGGGTGGGTTCCACTGAATCAGGAGCCGCCCAGGCCTTCTTTGCCACCACTTGCATAAGGGGGTCAAAGGGAGGGGACACCCAGGAGGTGGAAGGGCGAGAGCCAAATGCCTCAAGATACACCGATTCATCCTCTGAAGGGTTGAGAGATGGCCAATTCTCCCTCTGTTTTAAGATTTCGAGGATGTCTGCAAAGGAGACATCTTCAGAGGGGGAACGAGGGGAACCTTCAGAATCCTCTAAATCAGTGTCAGAGGTGACAGACTCAAGGGAGTCAATGTGCTTCCTCTTGCACTGCCTCTTCCTAGGGGGCTCTCCTACCGGGTCAGGAGAGGCCTAGGAAGAGGAGGAGATCCCCACTAGGGAAACTTGAGGAGCTGGCTCTCTACGGTCAGGGATGAGAGAATGAGCAGAAATCACCGGTGGCACCGTGGAGGGAGGGGCAGAAGGAGCCGACTGTGGAGTTGAAGCTGGTTCTAACACGCTCCTCATGACCTCGAAGGCACCCCTGTCAGGCAGAGCTGGAGGTCTCCGCTCCGAAAAGCTGAAAACCTCCCCCGGCACCGACAGTGATGGCTCTGAGGCCGATGTCGGAGCCGAACTCACCAGTGCCGAAGCACCGAGAGGGAGAGTGGGGTCGGACAAGGGTCCGATGCCACTCGCCCCCCCGGAGCCAACGAGGGAAGTCCGGCGCCGAGATTCTTCCAAGGAAGACATCAGAGCAGATGACGGCACCGAAGACAAAGGTATCGGTTCCAACGCCACCACAGTCTCGGGTCCGAGCCGCCCCGGCTCCGAACTCAGAAGAGTCAGAGGAGGAACATTTTGAGTAATGGGAATAGTTCGCGACTGTTGAGTCGGACTTTGAAGCATCTGGGCCAGTGCCTCGGACTTGAGTCGTCGACTCACTACTCTCTGAAGGTCATGATCCGATAGTCTGGAAGACCTAGAGGAGTGAGATCTATGGCTCCGTTCAGACAGCAAAGGTGATGCTGGAGCCGAATGAACGGAGCCGATAGATGGGGATCGGGACCTCTTTCTGGATGTCGGTTCCGACAATTTGATCGGAGCCGACTCAGTTATGTCTTCCTCGGCTCTGGCCGGAGCCGAGGAAATAGTAGGGGCATGCGTTCGAGATTCATTGGCTCCGGCCGGAGCCGATGTTCGAACAGCCTTTGGACCCCCAGAAGACTGCTCAGAGACCGGAGCCGAAGGTCTGGAAGGCTTAGAGGGTTTCCCTGAGGATTGAGTCGAGGGACCCTCAGGCTTCAATAAGCCCCTTAATATAAGTTTATTTTTTCACTCCTGCAGGACTCTAGGGCTGAAGCCATGGCAAACAGCACGAGTCCTGCAGGTGCAAAGGCCCCAGGCAGTATACACAAGTGTGACCGTCTGTCAGAGACATCTTCTGACAGCACGAGTCACACTTCTTGAAGCCTGAGACCTTCGATTCTTTGGACATGTCCAAGAAAGTCAAAGTGTAACCACAAACACACAGATTACACTTGTAAAACTTTTAAATTAAAAATTAATAGTTAACTTAGAAATTAAATCCCTACAAAAACACAGTCACTCCAACTACTAAGAAAGGGAGGGGGACAGGGCCTAAAGCCCAAGGGAATAAAATTAGCAAATTTAGGGAAAAAAAAAACTGGGGAAACGACTATAAGGGGAGTAAACTACTTAAGTTTTAAAACTATGAGGAAAAGCTAACTTAAAAGGGGGTCTATCTTGATTTACAACTAAATATTTCAACTAACCCGACGAGCCGGTTGAAAAAGCACCTCGATCGCTGTAGCGGCAAACGAGATCTGAGGAGTTACCGCCTAGCATTGTGGGATATAGGGGAGCCTCGAGCCGGTGGAACTAGATCTCGAGCTTTTAGAGTGGCCGAGTCGGAGCCGAGGATCGGCTCCGAACCCATCCAGCAAGAATGAAGGCGAGATAGACAACTTAACATTCATGGTTACAACAACAAACATTCATATAGATCAAGAATTAGTACGAATCATTCAATGGTGGTTAGGCCTACCAACACTCATATTATACTCTATATAGCATGATAAAAAATTGATCAGGATACGAATATGTATAAGTATGGTTTGGTATTCGTATCTGGTATGTTGGCGTTAAACATTGAGTATTGTACAATTACGATGTTGAACTTGTATTATCTACAAGCATATTATTTCAATTTATTATAATCTATAATATAGCTGAGAATGAGGCCACTATACTCTTTTTGCCTTATTTTGTAATATATTATATGATCAGTACTTGGTTCATTATTATTCAGTTCTTTTGAACTTGTGGTCATCACCCTTCAATATATATATATATATACTAGTGGTATACATTTTCTGCTTTTTTACACTATGATATGCATTCACAAATAGTGACTATGGTATTGGTCTATTACCTTGTAATATGGATGTCATATAATGGCTTACTTCCAGAGCTTTGATTTTTATCTTTAAAAATATGACTTAATATCTACACCTCTGGCATTTTTATGTCACTGGTCATATGCTTTAATCAAGAATGGAACATGCACTTTGTTACTCCAGCCACTGGGTGGTGCTGTAATATTGCTTCCAGGTAATCAGAGACTAGTATAAATGCAGGCTGCTTCATTTCATTCAAAAAAACTTTATTGTATTCATTGATAAAGGCTGAATAGCCCAAACAGAGCCGAACCATCAAAGGGGGTATTGGTGAAGGATGCCTTAAAGGGGTCAGCAAAGTTACATAACCGCATCCAAGCATGTCTTCTCAAAGCCGCACCTGTACCTGCAGCCCTACTCACCCCATCGGCTGCATAAGAAATGAGCCACATGGAGGAGATGACAATAGAATTAAGGGTCGCCAGCTGGGAGTTCATCTTATTTTGAGCCCCCGCAGCTGATGGATCCTGAAGGGTATCACCCAGTTCCTTGAGAAGATCCCTTTGGAGACGGGTGAAATGGTACAGATAATTCAGCGACCGCATAGAAAAAGTCGCTGAGGAAAACATCCGTTTCCCGTACCTTTCCATTGTCCTAGATTCTTTATTAGGTGGATGGACAGGCACCGAAGGGTCAGCCAGCTCCTTCTTTGTGGCTGCTGCAACCACCATGGCATCAACAGGGACACCCTTTGTCAAGAATTGCTTGTTAGGTGGGGCTGTAAATTTAGTGGGCCTACGGGGAGTTGGTTCCACTGTGTCCGGGGCTAACCACGCCTTTCGAGCCACTACTTCCATTAGCAGGTCGAAAGGTGGAGATACCCAGGAGGTGGAAGGGCGAGAACCAAACGCGTCCAGGTAGACCGACTCGTCCTCTGAAGGGTTAAGCGCAGTCCAGTTCCCCCTCTGCTTAAGGATCTCTAGGATGTCTGAAAAGGAGACATCCTCAGAGGGGGATCTTGGGGACCCTTCCGAATCCTCCAAGTCGGTATCAGACGTGACTGACTCGGGGGAGTCTACATGTTTCCTCTTGCATTTTCTCTTCCATGGGGGCTCCTCCTAGGGATCGGGGGAGGCCTCGGAAGAGGAAGATACGCCCAATGGGGCGACCTGGAGCGTTTGCTCTCCACGCTTGGGGTCAGGAGGATGGACAGAGACCGATGCAGGCACCATGGGGGGAGGAGCCAAAGGGGCTGATCGAGGGGCCGACTCAAGAGTCAGCACACTCCTCATGACCTCAAAGGCGCCCGTCAGGAAGAGCAGAAGGTCCCCGCTCCGAAGAGAGGAGAACCCCTGCCGGCACCGAGAGGGATGGCTCCGAGGCCTATGTCAGGGCCGAGCTCACCTGTGCCGAGGCTCTGAGAGGGAGAACAGGGTCGGACGAGGGTCCAATGCCACTCGCCCCCTCGGAGCAGATGAGGGAGTCTCGCCGCCCAGATCCCTCCAAGGACGGAACTAAAGAAGAGATCGGAGCCGAAGGAGCCGAAAGGTGTGGCATCGGTTCCAGACGTTACCAAGATTCGAGCTCCAATCAGCTCCGGCTCCGAACACAAGGAGGGAGTCGGAGGAGGAACTGCAGAAGATTTTGGGACAGCCACAGTCTGTTGAGATGGGCTGGTTAACATTTTGGCCAGGGCCTGCGATTTAAGGAGTCTACTGACCACCCTCTCTAAGTCATGATCGGATAAGCCTGGAAGACCGGGAGGAGCGAGACCTATGGCTTTTTTCAGATTGGAAGCAATGGTGACCTCGGAGCCGAATGAACCGATTCTAGGGAAGGGGACCTAGAATGTTTTCGGCTCGAAGATGGTTCCGACACTAAGGTCAGAGCCGACTGAGGTCCAGAGGTGTCGGCTCCAGCCGGAGCCCAAGAGGAGGCAGGCGCTACACCAGGCGACGGCTCAGAACAGGAAGCAGACGGCTTGGCGGGCTTTGAAGATTTACCCGATGAAGGCTTGGTCAGGGATCCTTCTGGCTTAAGTAAACCTCTCAGGATGAGCTTGTTCCTACGCTCCTGCAGGACTCTCGGGCTGAAGGCATAACAGACCGAGCAGGAGTCCTGCAGGTGTAGGGGAACCAAGCAATAAACGCAAGAAGTGTGACCGTCTGTCAGAGACATCTTCTGACAGCACTAGTCACACTTCTTAAAACCTGAGACTTTGGTATCCTTAGACATAGTGGATACCAAAGAAGAAAAGTCACTAGTGCTTAAACACACAGAAAAATACCGACACATTCGCACTAGTTAAACGAACAATATTAATAACTACACAGCTATATACTAATGCCAAATATATATATATATATATATATATATATACACAAAAACTACAAGCCTACAAACTGTAGTAAAGTAGAAGAGCTAAACACTACCCTATTAACACAAGGAAAAGAAAGGGAGATTAGCCACTAAGAAAAAAAGGGGGGGGGGGGAGAAACTCTCAACTAAAAACGAGTCTCTGAGAGGGAATATTAGGGAGTAAACAGTGAATTAACTAACCGGAAAGCTACATATATAAGATAAGGTTGTAGAAAAACTAAAGTTAACTTTTATACTTAATATTAGAAGAAAAGATTAATACGACCTGGAGCCAAGTAAATTCGCAACCTCGTAGCTGAAGCGGCAAACGAGATCTGGGGATCTGACGCCTAGCATTGTGGGATATAGGGAGGGCCTCGGGCCAGTAAATAGCTCTCGAGCTTTAGTAGATTGCCAAGTCGGAGCCGAGGATCGGCTCTGAACCCTCCCAGCAAGAATGAATGCGAGATAGACAACTTAACATTATAAGGTGAAGGACCAGAAGAGAAGGCAAGAAATGTGGAAAATGTATAAATATAGCTGCAAGTATAGAAAACTTCTAGAAGAACCTCATATTGATCAGGAAGGAAGGAATGGTTAAGGAGAGGCGATTTCAAACCAAGAGATGAAAGGTTAATACTAGCAGCCCAAGATAGTGGGCTATGTACACGCTGGTTTACAAAATCCAATGAACATATGGGAGAAACAGACAAATGTAGCTTTTGTAAAACCAAACTGGAAACAGTTGCATACCTCATTGCTGGTTGTGACATACTAATGGCAGAAGGACTGCATACTAAAAGGCATAATAATGTGGCAAGATTGTTGCACTGGTGATTGTGCAAACATTATGGTATTGAAGTGGCTGAAAAACAATCGAAACATGAGCCACAAAACATCATAGAAAATGAAGAAGTTTACATCACATGGGATCATCCATTACCAAGAGTTCAAAAGACAGATGCTAGAAAAATGGATATAGTCGTCCATGAAAAGAAGACAAAAGTAGCATTGATTATTGAAATCGCCACACCCAGTGACTACAGTGTCTTGCATACAGAGAGAGACAAAGTCATAAAATATCAGGATCTGCAAGTAGAAATGAGAACTATGTGGAAGAAAGATACCCATACAGTTCCAATAGTAGTAGGAACAATGGTTCTTATAAAAAAAGAATCTACAGTCATAATTAGATATGTTACCAATACATTTAACCCTGTATGATTTGCAGGAGGAGTCATTACTGGGCACATTGTGGGTGCTGCGAAGTACACTTTTGGCTGACATCAAAGACTGAAACAATACTAATTTCATGAACTTTAACAGTACTTTGACTTGGGAATGGGGTGCATCCCTGTCATGGCATTAGAAACCCAAAAGAGTTGGAAAAATTAAAAAAAAAAACAGTTTCAAATTTCTCAGTTTTTGTATTATCTTTTGTTTGGTCTCTTCCCACATATCCTTAGCTGCTACACCAGAATCATTTTTAATCCATACTCCTAAATACTCCATTTTATCACATCCCCATAAATATGGCTATTTATTAACCAATTTGTGTGTTGATACATAATTTACTGCTATTACCTTTGTTTTAGCTTCATTAATTTTGTATCACAAAAATATTTGAAACTCTGTCAAAATGTTCCATAACACTGTAATGTCCTTTTCTGATTTTGTCAGGTATAAAATATCATCTGCAAATACAGCCAGCTTTTCTTAACTACCATACCAATTATATCCTCGAATTTCTAAGTCCCTTATTTTCTTTGCCAATGGTTCTAAATACAATGCAAATAACAAAGGGGAAAAGGATACCCCTGCTTGGTTCCTCTGCTCAAGCAGAAATTATCAGAAAGTACTTCACACCCACTTTAATTTTTACATCCAATCCCTCATATATCCTCCTTATTCTGCCCTTCATAGCAATTCAGGCAGTTTATATCATAGTTGTACAGTTTGAGCATTTTTTTATCTGTTGCTGCCATCTAGTGGCCTTTTATTTATAACAGATTAACTTGTTTTACAGCATTACAGCAAACCTTGGGAAGTTTTGCTGTACTCAGTCAGGAAGCAGCTTTCTTTCTAGCCCTCATGAATTGCAGCCATGACCTTCTTTTCCCAGGCCATGGCATTCACATCTCCTTTTTTACAAAAAAGAAAAAAGTATTAAAGTTAAGAAATCTAAGTAAAGCTACAAGAAACCCGGATTATTTCGCTTACTGGATTTTCTTGGTGTTAAGCTGTCCGTTTAGCTGTACTACGCCTCATTCAGTGCTGTGAGAACGGAACAGTAAAAAGGAGATCCTTGCAGTCCTGAATACAAGCGGTCGCTGCACTGCAAATATGAGTTTGAGATCAGAGAAGAAGCATAAACCTGACGATATGTCCCACATGACACAGCATGGCAGGGAGAATGGCTCTAGTGTCCCAAAAGATGATACACAGTCACATGGCTCCAAATCATCAAGATCCAGTAAGATGTCCTCAGCATGTTCCTTAGCAATCAGAGCTCATGCCAAAGCAGATGCGGCACGTGCCCAACTGGCATTTGCTGAAAAAAAATCCATTATGATGCGACAAAAGGCAGAATTGGAAGCTAACCTACATATTCTTCAGTGCCACAGCGCAGCTGCTGTGGCAGCAGCAGAGGCCGCTGCTTACCTGGAAGCAGATTCATCAGTAAGTGAGATAACTCACTTAGAACCAGAAGTCCCAGAGAAACCTCTCTCCTCTGCTGAACATACAAGTGAGTACATCCAGAAACTTATTAGTATGCATGCAAGCCAGCAGTCACTTAGGATTGTGCAAGGAGAATCCAGCCCAAAACCAGCATTTGTCACAGGTATGCGCGGTCAGTCTTGTAATGTCAGCAGTGGCAAACCAACAAAAGAACAACCTCCAGAGCTCCTTAGAAATGGAAATCCAGGACTCTCACTACCACAGCCTAAAGAATACATTCCTGAACACCAAAACATACAAGATGTCACAAAGTATCTTATCCGCAAAGAAATGGTTAACTCAGGTTATCAAGTTTGATGACTGTCCAGAAAACTATTGGGCATGGAAATCCTCCTTTCCGAGTTCAACTAGAGACTTAAATTTGCAGCTGCAGAAATGCTGGACTTAATGATAAAACGGTTGGGCAAACAGTCAGCAGTGCACACAAAAAGCATGCATAAAGTACACTTATTTAACCCTTTGGCAGGACTTAACATGGCATGGCAGAGGCTAGAAGAACGGTATGGCTCACCTGAAGCAACTGAAGGTGCTCTGCTGAAAAAGCTTGAAGCCTTCCCCAAGTTGAGCAATAAAGACAACATAAAACTACAACAACTGAGCGATCTTCTTCTAGAAATAGAATGTGCTGAAGAGGAGGGATATTTTCATATTTATACACTGCTCGTGGTATTAATCCAATAGTGGAGAAACTACCATATACCTTGCAACAAAAGTGGGCATCTGTTGGAGCTAAATACAAAGAGGAAAATGGAGTAGCTTTTCCCCCTTTCTTTGTGTTTTCTAGGTTCATTCAGCAGCAAGCAAAGATTAGTAACGACCCCAGCTTTGCCTTCATTAGCAGCAGTAATCCGCCATTCAGACCAGGAAAGCCTTCCAGACCTCATCGTAATACTTCTGTGTTCACACACAAAACAGTTGTAGCTTCAAGGGCCACAAACTGTCAAGACAGCAGCAAGGTGAGCCCTATAGAAAGTCCTGATAGACCATGCCCAATTCACCGGAAGCCTCATCCTCTGAAAAGGTGCAATGGGTTTAAAGGTAAGCCTACTGGGGAGAGAATGTCCTTTCTTAAACAAAATGGCATCTGTTTCAAGTGCTGTGAATCTACTAAGCATATAACTAAAGACTGTAAAATATCAGTCGAGTGCACAGAATATGGCAGTGAGAAACACACAGCGGCCTTAAACCCTGATCCACTTCGACAACCAGCAGAGACTGTAGAAGCCAGAAGAGATCAGGGCAGGAAGCAAAAAGGGGATTCCCCTTCTTCAGTGATGTCTAAATGCACTGAAATCTGTGGCCAATGTACAAATCCATAGTCATGTTCTAAAATCTGTTTAGTCAATGTGTATCCCACCGGGAAAAGAGACAAAGCAGTGAAGATTTATGCAGTTCTTAATGAGCAGAGCAACAAATCACTTGCAAGGTCAGACTTTTTCGATAGCGTTAACATTAAAACAACTGCAGCTCCCTATATTCTAAAGACATGCGCAGGTATTATGGAAACTACAGGCAGAAAAGCCATAGACTTTGTTATTGAGTCTTTTGATAAGGAAAAGCGATTCCTATTACCTACACTGATAGAGTGTGACATGATACCTGATGACAAGTCAGAAATCCATTCTCCAGAGGTGGCTTATCATCACCCTCACCTCAGCCCAATTGCTCACCTCATTCCAGCTGTTAATTCTGGTGCTTCTATCCTTTTGCTTCCTGGAAGAGACATTTTAGAAGTAGACAAATTGCATGAGCAAATTAATGGACTGGTCAATGCCCCTTATGCTCAGAGACTTGACTTGGTGTGGGTCACTGTAGGAGAAGTTTGCCTGGGATCAGCTCACCAGCCAAACAGCATCAGTTCCTTCAAGATGTCTGTGTTAAAGGGACGCACATCCTTTTTCAGTCCATGCCAGAACAATTTTACTGTTAAAGAAAGCTTTGATAATTTAACACGGCTTTGGGACTCTTCTTCACACAGCAAAGATACCAGCTTTAACATAGAAACTGACAATCTAGGGGTTTCAGTGTTCCAGAGATCAAAGAACGATAATAAACAAGCCCTGTCCATAGAAGATCTAGCCTTTCTCTGGATCATGGACAGAGGACTTAACAGGATGATAACAGCAGGGTGACCCCCCTACCGTTTTTCACACCCAGGTATTGTTACCTTGCAATAGAGAACAAGCCATGAAGCGCCTGAACTCTCTTCATAGAACCTTACAAAAAAAGCCAAAGGTAAAGAGAGATTTCACAGAATTCATCAAAAGGTTACTGGATAATGATCATGCTGAAATTGCAGGACCACTGGATCAAGGTAAAGAACACTAGCATCTGCCAATGTTTGGTGTTTACCACTCACACAAACCTGGTCAAATAAGAGTTGTGTTTGATTCCACTGCAGAATGTGAAGGTATTTCTTTAAATAAGGTACTGTTAAGTGGTCCTGATCTAAACAATACGCTACTAGGGGTTCTCATGCACTTTAGAAAAGAGCCCATAGCCTTCACAGCTGATGTGCAGCAGATGTTTTACTGTTTTCTGGTGAGAGAGGACCACCAAGATTACTTACGTTTTCTCTGGTATAAAGATGATGACACAGAAAGAAGTAGTGAAGTACAGAATGAGAGTACATGCCTTTGGCAACAGTCCCTCTCCTGCTGTGGCTATATACTGCATGCGTAAAGCTGCCCTAAAAGGAGCTGAACATTATGGACAAGATGCCAAACTTTGTGTTGAGACATTTCTATGCAGATGATGGACTCGTATCTGCTAGCACTCCTGAGATAGCAACTGACATTCTCAACAAAACAAAGCAGATGCTGGCAGAATCTAATCTGCGGCTTCATAAGGTTGCTTCTAACAGCAAACAGGTCATGGAAGCCTTTCCTGCAAAGGACAGAGCTGAGGACCTTAAAGATCTTTGTCTGGGTACAGACTCCTTTCCTCTTCAGATAAGTTTAGGACTAGGCTGGGATCTAGAAACAGACAACTTTGTTTTTCAGGTCTCTTCAGTGGAAAAGCCCTTCACCAGAAGAGGAATATTAGCTACCGTGAACAGCCTTTATGATCCCCTTGGGTTGTTGCACCAGCGACTATAAAAGGTAAGGCCTTAGTCCGTGAACTGTCATCTGGGAAATGGGAATGGGATGCATTACTCCCACAAGACAGACTGCATGAGTGGATTCAGTAGGAGTCGTCTTTGCAGGCTTTGAAAGGTTTAAAGATACCCACATGTTATGGGCCTGTTTCACTGACAGTAGCCTGTAAAAAGGAACTGCATATTTTTTCAGATGCATCCATTTCAGCTACAGGTGTAGTAGCCTACTTGAAAACAACTGATGCAGTAAGAGTATATCATGCTGGGTTCATTATGGGAAAGTCAAAGATAAGCCCTAGACCAGCGCATACAATCCCATGTTTGGAGCTATGCACAGCTGTATTAGCGGTAGAACTGTACGAGCTAATCAGAGATGAAATAGACCTGGAACTGGATGTTGTGAAATTCTTTACAGACAGTAAAACCATCCTGGGGTACATCTGCAATACCTCTAGAAGATTATTTCTGCATGTCTTTAACAGAGTAAATAGAATCAGACAAGTAACTCATCCTGATCAGTGGTTCTACGTAACCACAGAGCAAAACCCTGCTGATTATGCTACAAGGCCCATACAGACAGCCTGTCTTCAGAACACTATATGGTTCTCAGGCCCTTCGTTACTTTATCAGCCAGTTAAAGACAATTCAAATGACACGGCTACTGGTTATCCTCTCATACAGCCTGAAGCTGATCCTGAAATTAAACCAGCAGTTACAAGCTTCAGCACTAGAGCCTTTGATTCCACTATTCATTCACATTGTTTTGAAAGATTTTCAAACTGGAAGACACTACTTGAAACTATATCCAGACTTATTCATATTGCCAAAAGTTTTCAGAGAAAAATCAGATAGCTCTCTACTTAGAGGATGGAAAAGTTTTCATCAGCAAGTTAGCTTAGAGGAACTTTCATAAGCAAAGAATGTGATCATCTCTTCTGTCCAGCACAAACACTTCAAAAAGGAATATGACTGTGTAAAAGAGCAAAAGGCATTGCCAAAACAAATGGTCTCAAAGTGTAGTGCTGTTATAGATCAAGATGGACTGCTGAGAGTTGGCGGATGCTTGTCCTTTGCAACACTGACTGAATAAGAAAAACAACCAATTATCATCCCCCACAATCATCACATTGCTACATTGATTGTGAGATATTAACATATCCAAGTGGCTCATTATGGACATCACATGACAGAAGGTGCAATCAGAGCTGCACGTTTCTGGATCCTTGGTGGTAAACGCCCATCTGCTGTTATTCACAAATGTGCTACCTGTCATACACTGAGAAGGGGATTAGAAAGTCAAAAGATGGCAGATTTACCAGAAGATAGAGCGACTCCTGAACCACCATTCACTAGCGTGGATATCAATGTTTTGGTCCGTGGACAGCAGTAACCCGCCGTGCTAGAGGAGGTAGTGCCGACAACAAACGCTGGGCAGTACTTTCTACATGTCTGTTTACACAAGCTGTACATACAGAACTGACTGAATCTATGTCCGCTTCCAGTTTTATTAATGCCTTAAGAAGATTCTTTTCAATCCGTGTCCCTGCAAAGTTACTTTGCTCTGATAGAGGGACAAACTTTGAGAGAAACTGAATATTTGTGCAGGTGATACAGCAGTACGAGATTATCTACAAGACAAAGGATGCACGTGGGTCTTCAATCCTCCGCACTCATCTCATATGAGAGGTGCTTGGGAAGGACTAATAGGTGTAGCTAGCCGTATCTTAGATGCAATGTTGTTGCAAGATAAGCCTACTCGTCTGACCCATGAGAGTTTAAGTACCTTTATGGCGGAAGTTATGGCTATTATGAATGCAAGACCTTTAGTACCAGTGTCTAACGATCCAGATAACCCTGAGGTTCTTACAACAGCCATGCTTTTGACTCAAAAGGCAAACTCTTTGTTGGCTCCTTCTGGTAACTTCAAAACAGCAGGCCTTCATGTAAAACAATGGAAGCAAGTTCAGTGTCTTGCTGACACCTTCTGGAAAAGATGGAAAAGGGAATACTTGTCCACCTTACAAAGTTGCAGTAAGTGGACTTGAGACTATCCAAATGTTGAAGTAGGTGGTGATGTATTAATGAAGGAGAGTCAAAATGCAGGAATGAATAGCCTGTGGGACTTATCATTGACACGTTGCCAAGCAGCGATGGTAAAGTGAGAAAGGTGGACGTAAGAGTTCTTAAACAAGGAACTGCTAAAGTTTGAGGGCAGTCTCAGACATTGTAGTTCTTGTTTCTGAAAATGGTTAAAATGTGTTATTGTGTGTAGTAATATTAATAAGCGTAGTGGCATCCCATAATATGCCAGACAGGGAGTATTCTGCCCTTCATAGCAATTCAGGCAGTTTATATCATAGTTGTACAGTTTGAGCATTTTTGATCTGTTGCTGCCATCTAGTGGCCTTTTATTTATAACAGATTAACTTGTTTTACAGCATTATAGGAAGCCTCAAAGTGATGCAATTCAATCAGGAAGCAGCTTTCTTTCTAGCCCTCATGAAGTGCAGTCATGATCTTCTTTTCCCAGGCCCTGGCATTCACATCTCCTTTTTTACAAAAAAGAAAAAAAATATTAAAGTTAAGAAATCTCTGTAAAGCTACAAGAAACCCGGATTCTTTCACTTATTGGATTTTCTTCAAGTGTTAAGCTGTCCGTTTAGCTGTACTAAGCCTCACACAGTGCTGTGAGAATGGAACACTCCTAATCAACCTTATAATTTTGTCAGGAATGCAAATGTTTCCATTACCCTATTCAAAGCCCCAGCTTACTCTGTCAAATGCTTTGTCTACATGAAGACCCACCAACAGTGGTATTTTTTTATGTTCTGCTTCCCTCTGGATCATCAATGTTCTGTTAATATTGTCAAATGTTTGCTTCCCCTCTACATCTATCAATTTTGGCATCACTTTTGCCATTCCTTTAGCCGTTATATACATAAACACTTTATAATCATGGTTCAATATTGAAATGGGCCTGTACGATGGTGGGTCTGATGGATCTTTACCCTCTTTAGGTATTACTGCTACCACTGCTTTCTTTCAGGATGTTGGAACTTCTCCTCCTCTTAAAATAGTAGTAAACAAAAACATGCAGATCTTGATCAGTTTTTCCCTCCTAGCTTCCAAACGTCCAGAGGTATACCATCTATTCATGGGGACTTTCCTGTAGACTGGTTATACATAGCCATTTTTATCTAATCTCCTCCTATCCTGTTAGTAATTGAGCCTCATCTACCTCTAACCTTGGAATATTTAATTCTTCCATAAACATTTCCATTTGTACTGTTTCTTCATTTTCATACTTCTCTGCTTGATACAGTCTTTCATTGAATTTCTGAAATATTTCTAATAACACTACAGGATCTCTTGCTACCTTCCTTGTTACAGGCTCCCAAAGCTGGTCGATAATCGTTTCTACTTTGTTGCCTGGCTAGTTGTACTAAAAGTTTTTGTGCTCTAGCCATCATCAAAAAACAGTTGCTTAACAGCAATCTTTCTAAACTCATGCACATTATCAAGGTAATCCCTTATTTTCTGTTTAAGGTTCTGCAGTTACTCCTCTTGTTCTGTGAGACTCCCCTATTCTGCAATATCAATCCCTCTAAATAACTCGTTACTTTACTTCTTAACCATATCGCCCTTTCTTTTACTTCCACCCTATTTTAAACTCCACTTTAATTTTATCTCACTCCCCAGCTATATTTTCAGGAGAAATTTCTATCTTCTATAATAGCTCCTGAATAATTTCCACTACACATTCCTTAAAATCCTCTCCTTTTAGACAGGTTGAGAGTGCCAGTATCTCATTTTTATTTTACTATTCTGTGTTTTTATTTTAGTTATTATTGGTGCATGATCTGAAATGGTTATTGGGTACGTATCAAGAACTTCAATTAAATGCACGTTCCTGTGAAATGTAAATTCTGTCTAGCCTCTCCCGTTTTTTTGTATCTTAGGGAATAATGTGTAAACTCACTCCGAACTCCTAGTACGGAATTCACATTTTCCATGCCAGACATTTTCATAAATGTCTTCAAAAGTCTACCCCCTCCTTCGTTATACTTTCCTTTCTGGGCGCATCTTTACTGCTGCAAATCCAATTCCAGTCTCCACCTATAAGTAATATTACTTGTTGAAAGCTGATTTCTCCCAGAATTTTCTTAAGCTCCATTATAGCAGTTATAGGTAGAATATAAATACATGCCAATGTAGTCCTCCTCCCTTGCCAGTAGCTCCTTAGTACTACATATCTACCCATATTGTTTTTTTTAATCCTCTTGCATTACTTTTGGAGCTCATCTTTTAATTAATATACAAGAACTCCTTTTCCTTTGTCCCAGGTATTCTGCTGAATAACATCCTGAAAACCTCCTTTTACCAAATTCTCCTATTCAGTTATTTCCAAGTGTGTCTCTTATAGCATAGCTATTTGCACTCTACATTTTTAACACATTTCATGGGTCTATATTAAGTCAGCGAAACGGCATTACAGTGAATGCTGTTTCACCAACACAAACAACGAAATGCCACTACAGCGAAACCCCAGTTTTTTCTCAGGGGGGGGGATTGGCAGACCAACAAAATATAACACATGACTTAAAACATTGCAGAGTGTGGGGGGGGGCTATGCTCCCCACACCCTCCCAACTAAATATACCAACTCCAAGATCGCACTACAGTGGGGTACAGGGTAATCTCAACAGTGAAAGCTCAGACCAAGCGATTTTTTTCCCCCTAGGAAAAAAAATCACTGACCTGAGCTTTTGCTGTTGTGAGACTTCATTATGTTTGTGTCGGCAAAACGGCATTCTATGTAATGCCGTTTCACTGACTTAATATAGACCCCATTTCACTACTCTAACTTTTTATTTTTTTATTTTATATTTGATTACCGGGTTGGTCTGACTGAGCAATCAGGTGCCAGTTTTCAGCAGAGATGCAGGGAGAAAATCGCCACATACATGACAATCATAAAAAATACAAAAGCTCCACATAGATGATAAAAATACAAAAGTCACAAATGAGTACAAATTAATAGAGCAAACAATAGTATATCATAGCATAGTATGATGAGAAGTTACAGAACTGTACACTATAGAGTGTACAGTAGTAAAACAGAAAATATAATGTACTTGAGTAAGAAAGTGCAGTCAATATACACAGTTGTATACGTACATTTAAAAAAAACAATTCATTATGGTAGTTTTTTTTCTGTGTGTTTGACCTTTGAGTAGTGCCAGAGGAAGATTTATCTGAATGGTGGTAGTAAGGCTAGCCATGGTCATTACAGGTACACTGCCAGAGGAGATTGAGGTGGGCTTTTAACTGGATTTTAAAAATGGGACTGCTGTTTTGCAATCTGATATCTGGTGGAAGAGAATTCCAGATTTTAGCAACTGTGGAGGAGTAGAGGGATTCACCAGCACTGTGCCTAAGCTTAGCTACTTCAAGAAGGGCTTTGTTTGTGGATCTTAGTTGGCGAGCAGAATTGTGAAAGTTGACTAAGCCTGAAAGATCAGGAATCTTGTTTGGGTGATACAGCAAGTAATGAATCATTGTGAGTTGGTTATAGTTTACTAAGTTGGCAAGTTCTAGCCAACCTAATTGTTTTAGTGAGTGACAGTGGTGGTAGTGGAAATTAGTCAGTTGCGAATCTAGCTATTTTATTACAGCGCATGGACAATTTATATAGGTCTGTCTTATGGTTTGTTAATACAGGGGATGCATAAAGCAATACAGAAAGAAGGCGAGTTCTGGATATAGTAATTTTGGTTAGATAGTTTTTTGCAGCGGTATAGGGTTCCAAGTTTTTTATGGACTTTGGATATGGTTTGTGCTATATGTTTGTCAAACTTTAGGTTTTGGTCAAGTATTACACCAAGAAGTTTAGCTTGTGATACTGGGGAGATTTGTGTTTTACTGCTTGTTGGTGGTTGGATAGGTAGTCTTGAAACCAGAGCAACAAGGGGTTGTTTAGGTTGAGTTAAACTAAAATAGTAAGTAGTTTGCTGTGGGATACTGTATCAAATGCTTTGGACAGATCAAGGAAGGTAGCAGACACTAGGTTTCCTTGGTTACTATATTGACAGTGTTGGTGAAGGATACGAATGCTGTGGTGGTGGTATGGAATGGGCGAAAGCCATGTTGGGTGTTGGTGAGAAGACTATTTGTAAGTAAATGTATCCATCAGCTGAGAATGGATACATTTTTCAAGGATGTTTGATAGGGGGGATAAGATTGCTATGGGGCGGTAGTTGGTAAGTTCGGTTTTGGGACCACCTTTGTGCAAGGGTATTATGTAGGAGGTTTTCAAAAGGGCTGGAATTGTATGCTCATTGATAGACTGGTTGATGAGTATCGAGATGGGAATAAGCTATAGCACTAGTGGCAATTTTGAGGTATTCTGCAGGGAGTTTGTCAATTGCCAAAGTGGTGGGTTTTAGGTTAGTGAGGTGCTTGTATATTGTGTTGGTAGGAACTGGTTTGACAGTGAATGGAGGGTATGAGTTTTGGTTGCTGATTGCTTGCGGGATAGTGCAAGGCTGGCTGTTGCTAATTAGGTTAAGTATGGAAGAAGTCAAGTAGTTGTTAAACTGGATAGCTATCTCTAGTATCTCCTCTGACATTGAGGGGAGGGGTCATGGGTTTACTTGGGTGTAATATTTGGTTGACAGCCACCCAGAATTTTTGGGCGTTAGTGGTATGTTTTATTTGTAGCTCTATGTGGGGATTTTTCTTATCTTGCCTTATCTGTTTTTTTGCTTTATTACGTAGTTTGAGGAAAATCTGTCTGTTATGATCAGTCTTATTGTGATACCATGTATCCCAAGCTTTATCCCTAAGTTTGAGAAGGGTTCTTGTGTTTTAAGAGAGCCATGGGGCTGGGTTGGTTTTTATTTGAACTGTCTGTAAGGGGGCCATCTGATTTAATATGTTTAAGAAGGTGGAATTGAAGTGCTCCACTGCCTTGTCCAGTGTGAGGGTTGCTAGCGGAGCCCAGTTGCAATATCTTAGTGCATTAATGAAATGCTCAGGTATGACATTTTTTGAATTACGGATTTCACATAAGGTGGTTGTTTTAATGGTTTTGAGGTGCTGTCTTAATATGAAAGTGGGTAAATGGTCACTAAGGCCAGTTTGTACTGCACCATAATACTGGGCAGTAGATGGGTTGTTTGTAAGGATCCAGTCTAGTATGGATTCTTTGTTTGTATTTTTGTCAATGCGGGTGGGTGTTTGGATAAATTGAGTATATGAATACAGGTTGATGTGATTAGAGGGGATAGTTGTGTTGACAGATTTCCAGTTTGTACTGCACCATAATACTGGGCAGTAGATGGGTTGTTTGTAAGGATCCAGTCTAGTATGGATTCTTTGTTTGTATTTTTGTCAATGCGGGTGGGTGTTTGGATAAATTGAGTACATGAATACAGGTTGATGTGATTAGAGGGGATAGTTGTGTTGACGGATTTCCAGTCAATGTTAAAGTCCCCTATGAGTGTCTCCTGTGGGAGGTTTGCGGATGCCCAGTTTAGTAAAGACTCAAGAGTAGGTGTGAAGATTGGACAATAACAGACGAAGGCTGCCAGCCTAGTCAAATAGAATTTGATACATAATTCTATCAACTGCATAAATAAATGTAAAATACAGGCTTGTGTTTTTAAATGCAAGAAAACACTGTAAAATGTTAACTTCAAGATTGTTGCAACATTGCCATCTGCTGTAAGGAAAACCAAGCCAAGTATTTCAAATGTGTCTTTTAAAGTTGAAAAGATCTTATGAATCTCTAATGTTTACAAGTTGGTTCCAGTGTGTCTGGATGAAGGTTTCATGCCCATTGTTTTAAGGCTAAAGTTTATGACCAGAATTTACATGTGGAAGGTGCTTTATTGCTCTGGTTTCTGCTAGAATGTATATGTGAAATTCCTTGCATTGTTGTAAGTTTCTGAGCAGGTGTTAGATTGCTAAATAATGCAGCTTGTGGCCTGAGAACTCAGACCAGGTGTTAAGATGATGCAATATGAATACTTGGAAAACCTAAGTGTCAAAAATGATGTAATTTGGGATGGCTTTAGAGACATGTTTGTTACTAATGTTTAAATACTATTTCACACAAGAGACTGGGAGTATTTTGACTTTAGACATCCAACTTCGCACTCTGCCTAAGCTCACATGCAAGTTTCTAGCACTGTGATTTCTTGTAGGAATAGTTAAAGCTAGTAAAGATTAATTATTTTTCTTTGAAATCAGACCTGCCCTACTGTATTATTTTAAGTTTCTGTGTGATCTCTGAACTCTTACATATCTCTGTAATGTAGTAGTTCTGTCTTGTGTTTTAATTATTTATTGTTAAATACTTTTAATACCTTCTACCTGTGGTTGGTTTGTGTAGAGATAGGCTCTAGAGTACATTGTATATTTATAGAGGTTATTGTAACAGGCCACTCTAAAGTAAGCCTTGACTGTTAGTCATACTACCACTGGATAATAATATTGCACAGTAATAACTGGATACCCTTTTAAGGGCCTTTTAGTAGATGATATTATTAGCTGGGTGGTGGCAAGGATTACTACCGCAGAGTCTGGGTAAATGGGCACAGCTGGAGAATCTGTGTTAGCCTTTCCCAGGAGTGTCTGTGAAGTTGTATAAATACTTATTCTCAACGTGTGTGTGTTGTGTCAGCTACTTGGCAGGAACACGAAGCACTGGTTGGACAGAGAGGGTACTGGAGGTTCTAGCTTGCCCAGCTAGGCTGAAACCTGGACCCTATAGCTGTGCCAGTGGGGAGTCTTATTGGGGACTTGGTGAGCAAGGCTGCAACCATCCCCAGACTATGATCTCTGTGTGCACTTAAGGGAAATTGTACTTTACTGTGTGTATTTGTTATCCTTTTTTCTTCTATGAGACGACCTCCCTGGTGATCGTGGTGAGGACTGAGACTCCTTGATTGCTGGGCCAGGGCACGGTCATCACAAGTGTTTGGCAGTGGTGGGATCTACTTCACATACTAATTGGCCTGTAGTGGTGTGGGGAGAGTGAATTCCTGTAGCTTAAATACAGTGATCTCTAAAAGTGTTCTGTACTCTAAAACAGACATGCAGTGTATACTCAGAGTTCAGATCACAATTGTTTATTTCTTTTGTTAGCTTAGTGTTAGTCAGGGTGAGCAGGCAGCATGTCAGCAGAGTATGGAAAGCTGACAAGGAGCCAGCTGGCAGAGATGTGCCAGGCTAGGGGACTGGTGCATGGAAACCTGACTAAAGCAGACCTGATTGCAGCCTAGGTTACAGCTGCATCAGAGAACAGCAGCCTGAAGGACAATCAGATGGACAGTGGGGATACAATATCCTTGGAGAATTGACTGCTCAAACTTTTTGCAGTGGACTTAAAAATCCAGCTGGAGCTAGAGAGACTTGAGTTGGAGGCCAGGCATGTGGAAATAGAAGCAGACAAGAAAACGAGGAGTCTACAAGCTGAGGAAAATGAACAGCAGTGGAGGCATGAGAGGGAAATGCT
Organism: Protopterus annectens; assembly: GCF_019279795.1. Classification (NCBI taxonomy): domain Eukaryota; kingdom Metazoa; phylum Chordata; order Ceratodontiformes; family Protopteridae; genus Protopterus; species Protopterus annectens. The sequence goes on from NC_056743.1 coordinate 96,779,300, forward strand.
GACTCTTCGCCAGAGTCATGGAGGTAATGGGGAAGGGAGTAACTGGACCCCAGAAGCACAAAAGGTCAGTAAATTTCTTCCACAGTTTAAAGAGGGGGGATAATTTTGACAGCTTCATTCACATGTTTGAGCGGGAATGTAAACCGTATGAAGTTGACCAAGGGCTCTGGGTACGGTTCCTGACCCCCTTACATCATGGTAAAGCTGTAACTTCTTTAGTAAAAATGCATGACACTGACTGTTTTGATTATACTGCTGTAAAAATTTGTTAGAATGTTTTAAGCTAACACCTGAAATGTATAGGAAAAAAAATTGTGAGCATATACGCAAGGCAGATGAAAATGTATGTGAATATGTTGCTGAACTGAGCACTTATTTTCATAGCTGGCTGAGTGGATGTCAGGTCACCACTTTTGAAGGGCTGGCAAACCTTTTGGTAAGGGAACAAGCCCTTAGCACTTTGCCTGAGGACACGAGGATCTGGTTAGCTGATGGACAGTGTGCTACTTCAGAGGAGATGGGGAAGAAGGGAGACCTATACCTAGCAAGCAGAGCAGTCCTGCACAGGGAAGGGACCCCAGGTACTGCTCATGGGACTAAAGGAACCCATGGTGGGCAGCACAGACTGCCCCAATAGAATCCGCCAGTAGCAGGGGAAGCCACTATTTCAGGTACATGTCCAGGAGCTAGGGTTAAATGTTTTGAATGCAACTAGTGGGGCCATGTGGCATACAGCTGTTCACGTAGGCAAGGTGGGGAACAAAAGGTGAAAGAGCCAGTAAGTGGGAAAGACAAAATGCCAACAGTAGGTTGTCTTGAGACAACAGGGGTATGGAACTACCATCCTGCAGATGTCCTGAGAGTGAAGGATTTGGATGAGGCAGTACTATGTACTTGTGCAGTTACACGCAGTCAGGCTTGGAGACAAGCATGTGGGTCTGGTAGCCTGGGGGAGACCCAGACAGACTGCATACTTGCAGCCAGGAATGCTGAGATGGTTACTTCAGGGAGTGAGCTACACTGTAGCAGTGAGACTGAATATGTGAGCCACATCTGCTTGTGGGTACTGATGGTCCCTTGGACAGGGTAAATGCAAAGGCATAGGTGAGTAGTAGCACCCAGGCTGACAGTGAAGCACCGCTGTCAGAGGATGCCAGACTTCCTGTGGAAGGGGAGCTGGGAAGGGTTACAAGGACAGACTTGAGACAGGCTCAGCTCTCAGACCCTACATTACAAGGCCTGGGGCAGTTAGCTAGGGAGGTACCTGATTCTCAAGGGAAGAGGGAATATGTATACGGGAGCAAAGAGTTACTGTCAAGAGAGTGGACCCCTGAGGGAGGGCTAAAAGGTGAGTGTGTACAGCAGTTGGTAGTGCCTAGAGCTTACCATCTGGCACTTCTAGCCATAGCCCATGACATTCCCTTTGCAGGTCATATGGGCATAAAATGTACAAAGAGGCGTATTATTTAAAACTTCTATTGGCCTGGCATTTCAAGAGATACAACAGGGTACTGCAGGACCTGTGAACATTGCCAAAAGGTAGGCAAGGCAGGAGACAAGGGGAGAGCTCCTTTGATGTCTTTGCCTGTGACTGAGGAGCCATTTCAGAGGATAGCTATGGATATTGTGGGTCTTCTGAGTACCCCCAAGTTCCACAGGGAAAAAGTATATCCTAGTGATTGTAGATTATGTTACACGATACCCTGAGGCAGTGGCTTTGTCCTCCATTGAGGCAGAGAAGGTGGCAAATTCTTTGCTAGAGATTTTCAGCAGGGTAGGTTTCCCAAAGGAAATACTGTCTGACAGAGGTGCCAATTTTAAGTCAGACCTGCTGGCTTGTCTGTGGAAGTCCTGTGGGGTGAAGCACATGAAGACCACCCCCTACCAATCCCAGACTAATGGTCTTGAGAGGTTAAATTCTACAATCAAGTCCATGCTACGGGCATTTGCAGATCAGTTTAAGCGGGAGTGGGACAGATATTTGCCCCATCTGTATGCTTACAGAGGGGTTTCCCAGGAATCCACAGGTTTTTCACCCTTTGAGTTGCTGTATGGGCATAGGGTGAGGGGACCTCTAGATTTAATTAGGGATGAGTGGGAAGGTGAGTGTGAGTCTCACAAGGAGTCTATTGTGGCATATGTCCTGAACCTTGGGACTAGGCTCAGGGAACTCATGGGCCTGGCCCAGGAGAATCTGGCAGAAGCCCAACAGAAAAAGGTGTGGTATGACAGGAATGCTCGAGCTAGAGAGTATGCTGTAGGGCAGCAGGTGATGGTTTTCATTCCTGTCAGATGCAACAAGCTGCAAGCAGCTTGGAAAGGACTCTACAAGGTGGTAAGAAAGGTAAGTGATGTTAACTACATGGTGGAAGTGCTAGGCAAATGGCAGGGGCACAAATTATACCATGTTAACATGATGAAACCTTATGCTAGGGAGGCCCTTTGTGCTGAGCATTTGCAGTGGATTGCAGGAGGAGTCAGAAAGATCTTGTGACTGATCTCAGTGAGGCTTGGGCTGACACCTCGGTGAAAGGGGAGGCAATGTCCCAGCAGCTGTCTCCTACCCAGTTTCTAGAAATCCGAGCAGTGTTGCAGGAGTTTGGGGGAATGTTCACTGGGAAACCAGGGAGCACCCACCTGGTGCAGCACCAGGTGGATACAAGACCTCAAAGGCCTATTAGGCAGACCCCTTATAGGGTGCCTGAGAGAGTCATACAGACTCTGAGGGAAGAGGTACAGGAGATGTTGGAACTAGGGGTGATTCAGGAGTCTAACAGTCCCCGGGCCTCCCCAGTGGTGTTGGTGCCAAAGAAGGATGGCAGCACCAGGTTCTGTGTGGATTACAGGAAATTAAAGTCACACAGAGGCAGGTGCTTGCCCCATGCCCAGGACAGATGAGGCCCTAGAGCAGCTGGGTGGGGCTAAGTATCTTACAACCACTGATCCTACTAGGGGGTTACTGGCAGGTACCCTTGAATCCCAGTGCTAGAGAGAAGTCAGCCTTTGTGACTCCCTTTGGCTAGTATGAGTTCACAACGATGCCCTTTGGGATGAAGAATGCCCCAGCAACTTTCCAGAGGCTGGTAGATCAGATCTTAGCAGGAGCAAGAGGGTTTGCCCTCGCTTGCATGGATGATATTGCTATCTACAGCCACTCCTGGCAAGAGCACCTTCAGCATGTCAGGGAGGTGCTGGGCAGACTACAGAGGGCAGGACTGACTATTAAGCTGAGCAAATGTCAGGTGGGTACAGCAGAGGTCTCCTACCTAGGATATAGAGTGAAATGCACAAAAGCAGTCCGGACAAGCACCGTAAAGCCCAAAAAAATGTTAAAGTCCTTATTGTGAAGGCTATTTGCAGTACAAGCTGCAACACTGAAATTGAAATCCACTTGCACGTATAAAGCCACACTGAAGTCGGAAAAAACTTGAACCTTAACGCACTTTATTATTAAAACAAGCATTTTCGCTGTGGTTAAAACTACAGCTTCATCAGAGGCAAAAGTAAAATGCAGTGTCAGAGTCAGGTTTTTATACAACACACCCTCGCCTTAATTAGTAATGCAATCACAATGAAGGCGTGTTAGCAGCATTTCTTGCAAAAGTAAATTCAGGGAATGAAAGCTCTGTTTAGGAGCATTCTCAAAAGTGTGTAGTTTCATACTTTTAAAACAGCTGGAAACCATGAAACATTGATGCATCAGCAGTTTGTTACATTCATACACCAAGCAAATGTGCATTAAAAGCACATTTAATAGGAAATTCCTTGCATTGTTGTAAGTTTCTGAGCAGGTGTTAGATTGCTAAATAATGCAGCTTGTGGCCTGAGAACTCAGACCAGGTGTTAAGATGATGCAATATGAATACTTGGAAAACCTAAGTGTCAAAAATGATGTAATATGGGATGGCTTTAGAGACATGTTTGTTACTAATGTTTAAATACTATTTCACACAAGAGACTGGGAGTATTTTGACTTTAGACATCCAACTTCTCAGCACTCTGCCTAAGCTCACATGCAAGTTTCTAGCACTGTGATTTCTTGTAGGAATAGTTAAAGCTAGTAAAGATTAATTATTTTTCTTTGAAATCAGACCTGTCCTACTGTATTATTTTAAGTTTGTGCGATCTCTGAATTCTCAGATATCTCTGTGGTGTAGTAGTTTTGTCTTGTGTTTTAATTTATTATTAAATATTTTTAAAACCTTCTACTTATGGCTGGTTTGTGTAGAAATAAGCTCTATAGTACATTCCATATTTATAGAGGTTATTGTAATAGGCCACTCTAAAGTCAGCCTTGACTGTTAGTCATACTACCATTGGATAATAATATTGCGCAGTAATAATTGGACACCCTTTTAAGGGGCTTTTAGTAGCTGATATTAGCTGGGTGGTGGCAGGGATTACTACCATATAGTCTGGGTAAAGGGGCACATCTGGAGAATCTGTGTCAGCCTTTCACAGGAGTGTCTGTGAAGTTGTATAAATACTTATCTCAAAGTGTGTGTGTGTTGTGTCAGCTACTTGGCAGGGACAGAAAGCACTGGTTGGACAGAGAGGGTAATGGAGGTTCTAGCTTGCTCAGCTAGGCTGAGACCTGGACCCTATAGCTGTGCCAGTGGGGAGTCTTATTGGGGACCTGGTGAGCAAGGGAGCAACCAGCCCCAGACTTGACTGTGATCTGTGTGTGCACTTAAGGGAAATTGAACTTTACTGTGTGTAATAGTTATCCTTTTCTCTTCTATGAGACGACCACCCTGGTGATAGTGTTGAGGATTGAGGCTCCTTGATTGCTGGGCCAGAGCACGGTCGTCACGGTAGGTATGTGGTCACCTTTGTCATACTTTGTTGTCATACTTTTTGTATTTATCAGTGTGACCACTGACATTTAAAGACATTACAGAAAGCATCAATTCATTAAAAAGTTACAATTCTGACCTATGATGTCTAAGAGCTTTTTTGTTAAATGTATAGTTCCAGCTTTTGTTACATGCATACATTCTTTGGCAGGTTGAAATTTTATACAATTGTTTCTTGTCAAATCCATTTGAGCCTATATCACCATTTTACAAAACTTTTTGTTTTATTGAAAGTCCTCAAAAAAAAAAAAAACAGACCAAGCCCCAATATCTCCTAAAAGCTATTAGCTTAATACCAACACACATAATTATGTACATCTTCACATACTGAAGTTTACCCGCCTAATAGGAACAAATGTCCTAAACTGACAGCCACACTTACACTTGAATTACCTTAAAAGAAAGGCTATCCATGCTAAAACAGATGGTGCAGCTGGTTCTTCTAAGTGCTGTATGATTTTATCACTCTCCAAGCTATGAAAACATGTGAATGCTTTCAGGGAACATTATCTCCTAATCAATGTCTCTTCTTTTTCCTAGTCAATTTCTCTATCAGATTGTTTCAATGGAAATATGAGGATCAGATACAAAACTGTTACTAAGCATGCATTTATTTGCTAGAAAAAAGCCTTATAACATTTAATATTCTTTTTCATTTACTTGCTTTTTTTTAAAACTTGTTACTAGAGCAAGCTAAAGGCCTTAATCCAGCCATTCCCTATGCAAGGATGAGAAAAAGCACATTCATTTTTCTTTTGTCGTGCTCTTTTAACCAGACATTTTTTTTAACACTGCAGTGCCTGCATTTCTTAGAACTGAACAATGAGAGAGAGAGAAGGGAGAATGAAAAAAACAGAAGCACCTGTTTACAATAGTATCCCTATTACACTTAAAAATAATGGGGAAAACTTTACTTTATAGCATGCAAAGAAAATCATGCACTATAAAATAGTACTATGAAGAAAACATTTGTTTTACTTGGTTAACATTCTCCCTCCTCCCAAACATATTTTTCTGAACATTAAAGTGTACACCCTAGTTCATGTTAGAGTTCCCAAAAGTCCAACAAATTCAAAAAAGTCCAATATTTCCAGATTTACTTGTTCTGTCATTTTTTTCAAATATAATTATTGCTCCGTAATCAGACATTTGGCAATTTCCAAGTTACTAGTTTTATTCCTGTTCATCTCCATATCCCAAATGCTATCTCTGCTTCATTTACAATGTACTCTCGAGTCTTTTAGTCAACTCTTATCCTCTCTTCCTTCACTCTAGCTTTTTCCTGTTGAAACATTGGAAAAGGTATTACTAGCACAGCCTCCCTGTGGTCTTTATCACCAAAAGAACACACAGAATCTCCACCTGTTTCACAGCTCACTTTTTGTTGGATAAACTTTTGTATTTGCTCCTTAGCATGAACTTCATCAAAAACTGATTTTGTTCCTCCAAGGAAGAAAATTTTGAAGACAGTTGAGTATGGCAGTTTGAATATCATGCCTGCTTCTTGAGATTCAGTGAATAATGGCATAAATTTACTTATCTGCCTGATGTACAACAAGTAGTCATTCTCCAGAATCACTCTGCTGTTTCCCACTTTTAGTACTTTGCCCTTCTGCCACAGATGTATCATAATCAACTCCTTCTACTGGAAGGATTGCATCTTTACCATTAAAGGTCTAGGTTGCTTTCTTATACCCATGTTTGGAGCATACACATAATTTGCCCTTTAGATTAAGAATAACAGCTGTGGAATACTGTGACAAACCAATTGCATAATACATTGTCAGTCTATCTCCTCTGAAAAGCCACACAGTGTGGACCCTGCAGTACAACTTCCTCCACGGATCCCATAAACTAAGCTGCAAATGGTGCTGACCCAGCTGCATAATATACTGTCAGTCTATCCCCGCTGCAAAGCCAAAAGTGTGACCCTACAGTATAACTTCCTCCATGGACCCCATAAACTAAGCTTCAAACAGTGATGATCCAAATGCATAATATATTGCGTATGTCCTTCCTGACAAGGGAAGTTGTAACTTTAATTGCCTAGTTAAGGGTTAACAAGTGGCGAGCACACACTTCTGGGTCGGTTCTGCCCCCTCCCTGTCCCTACCCTATTCACTTACCTACTGCTT